>NW_028277094.1:365000-522500 GCF_059951505.1 Python bivittatus | reverse complement strand
GTGCAAACCCAGACCCAATAGGGGTAGAAATGAACATTTTTTTTTTTCTATATAGATAAATGCAAGGTCACAAAGTTGGTCAGCTCTGTTGATGTCAGAACCTATAGCAATCAAAGGAATAACCAGGCCTGGTTTCATGAGAATTCTTCTGGATTGGGATTTGGACATTGTAGACCTGACAGTTGACCTTAGAGAAAATATGACTAAGAGCAATATTCATCCCCATCTTCAAATAGATGAAGCCAGTGGGCAGACTGGTTCTCTGTTGCTCAAAAGTAGGACCCAAACTACTGGATTCACCTTACAGGAAAGGGGATTTATGTTAAAGACTAGTAAGTTTTTCCCCCTTTTTTTGAGATTGTCGGACTCAGCAGGTTGGGGCTGTATGGCATGAGAAGCATGAAAGCAGAGGTTGGACTACTGCGGCTATGGCTTTTTTACAGAAGCATTTCCTGCAGGTCTAGGACTCTAGAATGCTACAACTACATTCCATGTAAATGCCAGAGACTTTGTCTTGGGGAAAGAGCGGGGGAATAGCAAACCTACTCCCTGTCTAAACATATATATCGAAGTACTATAAAATATTGGAAAGCATATATATTGGACCTTTGCATGGAGGGCTAATAGGTGGAGAGGTGCAGAACTCTATCTCCTGATTTAATCCTCCAATTTTTTTCTTCCAGTCTATAGTTGCCCATTCTTCCAAAAATGGATCACATGGAATGGTCTCTAGAGTTTAGTTGGCTTCCTCTCCAGTCTTTGGTTGAATGCATAGAGTAGGGTTTCTCAACCTTGGCAGCTTGAAGATGGGTGGACTTCAACTCCTAGAATTCCCCAGCCAGCAGGTTACTTGTGGGTATAGTCATAGTTTTGGGAGTGGGGCTGAAGGTAAGGTCTTATTGTAATTTCACAGATTAGCCTTCCATGTAGATAGTTCTGAGTTAAAGAGTTAAAGCCTTCTTTTGATCCCAACTTTCACTTTCAAAATGTATACTCTGCATGAACTCTAAACAAAGATGCACCATAAGAAGGAAAGAAGGTGGCCTTTTCAAGCAACTTTCTTTCCCATAAACAAAATACTGCAGAAAATGCCTTTCATTAATGTGTAAATCCTACAGACTTGCCCAAAGATTTTCTTTTTATGTAAGGCACTTAATGAACACAATTGCCAGTGGCAAGTTAAATATCAAATAATTCTTTAAAGCACTAAGAGATGTTTATAAATGTGGTAATTGATATCTAACTCGCAAAAGCACTCTTAATAAATGCGAAGGCATTCTTTAAAATTTCAAAGTATTAATTATAAAGGCACATTTGCTATGCTTTACTGTAGTTGCAACTCCATAACTCCATCTATTATGGACCTGTGTACTTGACATAACTAAAAGAGACCAATTTCAGTTTGTCATAAAATGGGATCAGATACATACAGGAAGAAAATCAGCCTCTGGTTTCATTCCAGTATGACCAAACCATTGTTCACAGTGCCCTAAAAACTGCGTATAACCCCAACTCCCTTTCTATGATCCACATTGACTCCCAGAATAATCCATATTGACTCCCAAAGGGCAGAATTGCTTCTTATAGCAATAGAGAGCAACACCACTGGATAGAATCATGGTCTCATCTAACCCTTCATCATATCCTTTTTCTTATTAGGACCATACTTTGGTTTTCATTTACAGCATTATTTATTTTGACTTCTGAGGACTACAGAGAGAGTAATAGCAATGTGATGAAGTTATTGGATTGTGCAAGGCCTAAGTTTTCAGACTCCCCTTTTTATTATATGTTGACTTTTCTTTGTTGCTGTTGTTGTACTCAAGGAGCAAAGCAGCCCATGGTTTGTCCATCTCTAATCTCTCAATCCCTAGGTCCTGCAGATCCTAAAACACTTGATGCTCAACTTTTTCAAGAAAAGTACAAAAAAGCAAAGTGTGAAATGGACTCACGTCCATCATCCAGCCATATGCATACTGAGAATGTAAGAACACACCTCTTGCATGAAAAAAATCTGGATAACTGAAACCCAGCAACCTTCTCGTCTGAGTTGACTTATACTCAAGAACCAGCATGGATTGCTCCAAATCTTGGTCATAAATTGGGAACTCCCCTAATTTTCACATAACACACTGTGTAATACTGTAGCTTCTCTTCTTAGCCTAACATCCCTTAAAATATTGTTGTGAGTGTACTGAAGGGAAACTCCATACCTGCTGATGAAATGTAAAGGGCTGATGAGATATAGATGGAAGAAATAATGGAAAACACATTCTAAATTCTTTAGCAAAATAGTTGATTCTTCCTTGTCTTTTCTTCTTCATTTTTGCTTAAATGCATCCCTTTTTTTATTCACCTTGCTATATTAATGAGATTACTGAACACTTCATGGTGAAAATGGAATGCACAGAAATGCAACCCATCACCAATCTATGTCACAGACTCAACTCTTGGCTGAAAAAAAGCCCTTCCTATTCCACATTCTCCTTTCCTCAACCCGAAAGAGGTAATTGCATGACAATTAGATTAATATCTCTTACATACTTATTAAACTCAATAAGTGGCCCTGTGCAAACAATTGATATTTAATTAACATTATCATCCTACTAAGTTTTAATTAAAAGTTCATTTAAACACACCTCCCATGTTATCATTCACACTAATGCAAGTTTGTTTTATTTTCCTCTCCCACAAATGTGTTTTATGTTGTGCCATTTGTCAGTTCAAGCTACACACACTACCTTGGGACATTTTCCTATGCAGCCATGTGCTCTAGTAACAGGCAGAGAAGAATCTTCTGCCTCTTTCTTCCAACAGTCCTTACTCAATTCTGATGAAAATGAAGTTGCTTTGAAAATGTCTTTCAAAGAAGAGTATCCTGGAGAAGTTCTCATGGTCAAAGTGGAATGTTCTTGCACTTCTGGCAATGACATGGCCAGGAATATATATCTGTGTGAGAATGTCCTGTCTTGCATTACATGATTGTCCTTCAAGCATCCTGCAGCCTTCCTGGTTTTCATTCAATCTCAAGGAAAGACCTCTTCTCTCAGAACTTTTTCAGTAGTAGTACTACTCTCACCACTAAGGGGGACTCCTGCTCTTGAAAAATTATTGGAAAGTTTCCTGTAGAAATTAAGAGAAATCATCCTTCAGTTTCTCTGCCCACAAATTGGGTAGAAAGTTTTGGAAAATTATTTTGTGCCCAGCTCAAATTTCTCCTGCAGTTATGAGTTCCGTGTAGAAAGTAAAGTATTAATTGTGATTTAGCAGAGTAAGGGGTGAAGGAAAGTTAACCATTCTTCACGCTGTGCATGGATGATCAGTGTGCAGACATAGCTTCATAAAGGGGTGCCAGAAAAAAATATGTGATCGTATGACTATGCCCACATATTGTTAGGTGTGCCTTAATCATGCAAATGCACATTTTTGAAGATTATTTAAATCCATATTATAGGGCAGGGGGTGAATTTTGAAAGGTATATTCAGCAATGGAGAGGAGATCATTCTTCCTTCCCATACTAGAAACCATCCCATCTTATGACAACGAAGTTTTAAACCCATGGCCGTTGAATTTAGACACTGACTGGGGCTAACAGCTTTTCATTAAAGATGTGTAAATTTGATGAGAAAATGGAAGGTAGAATTGGGCAGAAGTTGGTTGGTCAGCTGAGAAACTTGTACAGGTAGTCCCCAGGTTAAGAATGCCCAGTTTAAGGATGACCCATAGCTAAGAACGGAGCCTATTGTAGCAAAATTCGACTTAAATACACATCTATCCGAGTTAAATGAACAATGGTTAGAGTGCATTACACAATACTACTTATACAGAATTATGCAATAATACTGTTCTGGCTTACATATAAATTCGACTTAAGGACAGACCTTGGGAACAGAACTTGTTCTTAAACCGGGGACTACCTGTAGGTCATATTTGCATCATCTACTGGAGGCTACTATATGTGGATTAAACACTGGAAGGGGGAAAAAATGGATCCTGGTGGAACAATATAGGTGTCACCATCACATTTTATCATGACCAAGAAGCATGAAGCAATGCAGATAAAAGTTGATTTTTAGTTCCCAAGTGACCTGAATTGAAACTCTTTGGATTTGCTCTTTGATATCCTACAGAGCGAACCGCAGAACTGCAGACTGAAACATCACCACTGAATTGTAGTTCTGGAAGCAGCTGTTTAAGTTCTCATTTAGTTCTGTTGGGTTTCTAATTTGACCCTTCTATTGAACCCCCTTAGAGAGGAAGGACTGCTAAAAGGGTTTCTGCTGGAAGTCTTTCTGGTGGAGCAAAAAAATATATGGTATTTACATAAGCACCAATTTCCATCGGGTTGGTTTGTTTGATCTTTGTTCAATCTTCTAGATTATTCCTTGATTCCAAATCCTGTCTATCCCTCAGCTAGGATCCCTGGTGTGGTATTTGGCTTACATCCTATCTCCCTACACTTCTGAGACTATTTAAGGGGGAAACGATTCTGATATATTTTTGGGAAACAAAAAGCTGGGTAATTCTCCCGCTATCCTGGGACTCTAAATAGCTTATACCAATACAGATGATGTGAACTGTAAAGCATTATTTCAGACATTCTTGCAAAATACATGTCTAATATACATAAACACACACACACACATACACTAATGACAGGCTTTTTATAGTATTAAATAACAGTAGCTTCTCCTTTTAATTGCAGATAGGATATAGCCTAGTACACAGAAGGCTAATTTGTTTATATTAGCGGGATGGGTCAACTGCTTCAAACACAGGCTGCTGAACTAAAGTAGATTGCATTACCCCATTTAAATAAAGAGGAGTGATTTGTCAATGTCATCTTAGCTTCAATATTTTACTTTTCATTCCCAAGAAATGGTACTCCCCATTAAGATGACCTCTCCTTTCTTTCCTTCCCTTATCCCACCTCCTTGAATCTCCTTAGGAATGGCAAATGATTCTCTAAAGCATTTTAGCCTATGCCAGAGCAAAAGGCAAATGTATTCCAGTTGTGATGCACTGCCAAGAATAATCCAAATCAAACTGAAACACCAACTTATAGGATGCTGATTTGTACATAGTTAGACCTCATCACGACACGGCGCTGGCAACAGCTCTCTAGGTTTTTAGATAGAGGTCTTCTCTAGCTTTTTTAGAAATACTTGGGGTGGAACCTGGAAGAACAATCCTACAGCTATAATCACTCCCCAGTTATGAGAAGGGAGACCCATAATAGATCTATGATCTCAAGGTACCCAGGATACATGGTAATTAGGACTTTAAAGATCACAGAGGATATATTGAGATAGGCCAAGCTGGCATCCTGTTTCAAAAAATGGGGGCTATCATAGTGATCCAGATGATCACTAGATGTCAGCAAATAGTTATCCTTGTCTCTTTGCTGCCATCTAGTGATCATCTAGATTTTTATAGCCCAGATATGGTAGTCTTACAAAAATGGACCCTATCAAAGATCTTTGACAGCACTTATCTTCCATTGTGCAGAAGACCTCTTCTTTCTTTTCTACTTGTACATTAACTTGGAATATTTCTCCACAACAAGAAAGAAATCACAGCAATTCATTCTCAACATCTCAACTGATAGAGGCTTAGTTCATAAGTAATGGTTGAGAAACTAGGGGAATATTCTTGGCAGGATCAGCTAAATTTCCCCATACTACAATTCTATAGCAACCATTCACAAAAGACTATGCTTGTCCTCCTTAAGTCTAATATTTTTTAGCAGGTATCAGAGGCACATAACCTAGACCAGTGTTTCTTAAAATGTGGTCCTAGGACTCCTGGGGGTCCCTCAAGACCCTCTCATAAGTCCGTGAAATCAAAATTACTTGCTAGCCTATGCTGAAAAATAATATAATATCAAAAGCTCTTCAAACAATCATGAGAAGCGGTAGTGGCAGTGAATGCATCAATTTTAATTTTTAATACAGTAAATATCGATAAATATAGCCCATACAAAGAAAAGATGTTTTGGGGGATTCCATAATTTTTAAAAGGGAAAGGGGGTTCTGAGGGGAAAAAAAAGTTTAAGAAACACTGTTTTAGACAAATGGAATTATGAGGTCATTATATGCAATAGCCACACGACTATTGATCTGGAGCCTCTGCATGTCATCATTTCAACTTTTATAGAATTGAATTTTTTCAATATCCTAAAATTGGCGTTTTTCTCATTATAGATAAGTGGCTCCAATTTAGTATCTTGGTGGCGAGACTAAGCCAACACACTGTAGAAACGTATGAAAGAAGATCACAATGGTGGGGAAAAAAATTGGGAAGAGAGATATCTCCACAATTAAGCTAGACATGTGCTAAATTCTACAGATGACGAACTACATGCCGCACAACACATTTAAACCACATGCTTCTCATTTTTCAACCTGTTGGGGGTACAGGCATGTCGTTTGGTTTTAGGAAACTATGCGTGCGTGTGCAAAATTGATATGTGAAACGCTTAATGTTTTTCTTTTCTGGAGAGGGTTAAAAGCTTCTCCTTTTCTCCCCATGACTTCAGAAATTCAAATAAAACAAGCTACTTATTTATTTCTTGCTGCTGTCTTATTTATTTGAATGCTCAGTTTTGTTTTGATTGCTCCGTGATGGCTGTTGCTTTTTTTTCTGACACATGAATTATTTTAATTTGATTTCATTGTAAACTGTCCTGGGAGTCATCACGTCTGAAAAACACTCTATAAATATAGGAAAGTAAGTGGCAGAGCAATCCTATCCAGTATAATTGTTATTTGCTTAAAACCAAAGGTCATTGCGAGACGCACAACAGTTAAATAATCAAGTTAAATTAATTCCATGGCAAATTAGTTCACTATACATTATTCTGTCTGATTTTAAACACTGCTTCAGAAATAAGTGCTCTCTGCGCAATCCATCTGTTTGGATCGGTCCGAAGCATACCTGTTCACGCCAACTCCGATAAAAACTAGAGAAGAATTTTTCTCTAGGAGTCTGATAAGAAGACCACGTCGTTAATCATGACAGATGGTTAAGGAGATCCCAAGTCAGTTTTAGAGAATCTTCTCCAGAGAGAAGTAACATGGCTTGGTGGAAAGGTTTTTTAAGGAAAAATCAATGTCTGCAAACCCTGATGAGAGGTGTGATCAGTTTTATATGCCTATACGATAAACCTATCATCGTCCAAACTGGAAGTTAAGGAGAATCAGCCCTGGTTGACTTGGATAGAAAACTATCTGGGAATTCCAGGCTAAACTGGAAAGTTGAAAAAATAACCCAGGAAAAAGTAACGGCAAATTATATCACATTGTTGTTGAAGAAACATGTCTTTAGGTGTTGAACTTTAAAGAAGAATTTCCTTTCTATTTATGACAATGTATCAAGGATTGGAACTATAGCTTGATTTTGTTTTCTTTCTCCTTTTCTTTCTCTGTCCCTCCTTCTTCCTCTCTTCATTCTTCTCCCTCTTCTCAGAGCAGCCCTGGTTGAAGTTTGGAAGCATGACTTTTGGGTTAAAGTAAGCCTCTACGAGCTTCAATGTTTCCTTCAAAGCCAAGCAAAACCCTGAAAAAGGCTCTTCTCTACATCTCAGTTAAGCCAACTACCTATGATGCTGGATAGCTTGGCCAAATGTGACAAATACGTAAAAATGGTTAGGTGATAGTCAATTTTTTCCCGTGCCTGCCTCCCCTTCCCTCCCCCAAACCTTTGTTCTACACATCTGATGAACAAGGTTGGTTATTTTTTTAAAATATGCATTTTGTAAAACTCTTGAGTCTTCATTGGTAGCAAAAATCAAAACAAAACCAAACCCTATTGAAAGAATGGAGGGGTCGTTGATGACATAGATATTAGCCATTCCATACTGGGCACTTGGATTTGGTTCAGATTAGAACTCATATTTCCCTAGTCTTGGAAAAGAAAAAGATGGCATTATGGTTTCGTGATTTTGCACTACCTCGCCCACCCCCTTCCAACCTGAGATGTCACAAGGCACACGTGCTGCAGACCTGCAAGACCAGAACTGGGGGGAAAAAAATTGCCCCATGGCTCCATAAAGCTTCTTTACTCCTGCTTTAACAGCAGCCTTCTCAAGAAGAGCCATTGGGCCATCTTTACTGCAAATGCATATTCTGTTTCTTCATTAGGGAAGAAGGTCTTTTTGATGTGCCTCTTACAATCAATCATCCTCATTCAAAATAACTAAAATGAAGGTGATTTGGGGCCCCTTCACAGAAAATCTTTGGTGTGTATCACAGACTTTTCCTTGGGCCCATTAGATTGCTTCTCCAAACAGGCTTGCGAGGGGGGGGGGCATTGGGGGTGAGTGGAGAGAGATCTATTCACTGTGTATAAAACCTTTTGCTCTTTGACATCAACTTCTTTCAGCAAAAAAAATTCTCTTTTTTCCCCCCAGTGTTTTCCCCGCCCTTCTCTGATTGAAGCAAACTTAAACCATATTCCCTTTCACAAAAAGCAAAATGTGCTGAACATGTGGTTTTGGAAGAAAAGTGTGTGGTGGTGGTGGGGGGAAACCAAAGCATGTGTGTTGACCTCTTTGACAAGAAGATTCTTTCTAAGTCAAATCTCCAGGGAAGGACCATTATACCAAAAGCTGAGGAGCACAGGAAAAAGGGTGAAGTGATGTTAGATCAAGCACTAGCCAACTGGAAGCTCAGATTGTGGAACAACTGATATTTAATATGCACTTTTGAAGTCTCCCATTGAGTGTCCCGTTAAGGAACTCGGATCAGGATGCTTGTTTAGTGGATAAAAGTGTAACTTTAGAAATTGGCAGGAACTCTGTGTGCCTGGCCACCTGTATGCTCAGCCAGATATGGTAAAAAGGCTCAGACCGTTATTATTATATATTTTTTGAAGTTTGTTCCCTTTCATTTCCTTAAACTTCCAGGTTCAAAAGAAACATTTACGTAACGCATACTCTAGCCCAACTCTGAGATGCATTTGCTGGGCTAGCTGATAAAACCCGTTCATTGTTTTCCTATTGCTAAAATAACATCTCTGAGTGCTCGTTTTTGTCCCCTTTTCTTCTTTTGGCTGAGAAAACAAAGCTAGCGGAAAGGGATGGAGAAATTTTATTTTTTGAAGAAAGGCCAGGCCAGGCTAGGCTAATATATGCCCTTGAATCAAGAGAAGGCACCAAAATATTTGGTAAAAAAGGAAGGTTGAGGGAGAAGTCATTGAGAATAGCCCAAGAAAATTAGAACCCACCCCCAAAGATGGTTTGATTGAAGATAGAGCTTTTTTTAAAAAAAAAAAATCTTCAAGACCACCAACTCAGCAGAGAGAAGCTCACAGAGATACTTCATACTTCCTCAATGAAAAGCTATGGAAGCCGTGATCTTTACTCACAAATCCATCTGACAAACATCAGCATCTACTCATGCATAGACGCCTCTATTGCCAAGTGAAGCTGTAACTCTGCTGAAATGAAGAAGGACACAGCAGTAGTTCACTCCACAGAGTGCTTCATTTGATCAACTCTCCAACAAAGCAAAATGCTTTTCCAAAGATCTGCACTACCTTCTCATGGTGACACTGCCTTTGGGTTGCCAAACTCATAGGAGAGACTGATACATAAATGTGTTGCCCCATAGTTGTGATATCAGCATCCTTTCTCTTGGGTTGCATTTACTGGTAATCTAAACGCTGTAGGCAAAGTGGGATCTACACCATGCAGTGCTTCTCAGACAAGCTGAAATAAGAGGCTAAGGAGTGGATAAAGATGGTGGCTTTGGGTAAAACAACTGTATTACATTCCAGTGATTCTGTGTGATTCCATGCTTTGCCATACCTTCATCATCAATTCAAGAATATAGCATTTTTTTTTTAATAAAGGGAGAAAGGGTAAGTAGAAGAAACACAAAACAACAGCAAACCATCCACAACTATTTTCAGTCAAAAAGAAAAAAAGAGGAGAGGAGAGGAGAGGAGAGGAGAGGAGAGGAGAGGAGAGGAGAGGAGAGGAGAGGAGAGGAGAGAGGAGAGATCAGGATAACTTTGGGGACTACAGCACTAGAAAGTTCAAGGATAGCCCTACAAATAAGATTGCTAAGAAAGTGTCATGTAAATATGCATAAGAAAAAGAACCCACAACCAACAGTTGCAGCTGAAAATAAATAGCAACACAATTAAACTAGTGATAAACATTCAGCAGTAGAAACATGATCTACTTTCCTGTCTGCATTAATAGGGAACCATTGTTGTCCATGGTTTTAAATAGAACCTTCTAATTAAGAAGTTACACTTGTGGTTTTCTGAATTTCTGGAGCTTTTGTACCAAGTTCCCCTAATATACAGTATGCAGCTTTTTATGAAAATCCTTAATTGTCTTGGTGTTTATCTTTCTTACATACATGGTCCTTATGCAGATTTGAAACTGTACACATCACCAATGTAAGCTCTTTTTTAAAACGGAACTTTTATTTACGTGTTTCATTTCTCTCCTGCCGTAATCCAAATCGACAAGGAAGAGGCATTTATTTAACACCCATCTTTCACAACCTGATCTGGATTTTCTGTTGATGTTGACTCCACTTTCTCCAGTACCCCCATCTATGTCTATGTCATGTTTTGGTCGACCTTGCAAATCAACTCCTGTAGAAATTCATGGCAGATTTTTTTTTAAAAAATATCCTTAGGCCTTTGGGCTCAATCCAGTTACCAGAAGGTTCCCACCTGGCTTTTATCAGAAGACCTTTCTTCTTACATTCGAAGCATTTTCTAAAAGTGCATTCCCGGAGAGCTTTGCAAGCAGCACTGGTTTCTCCTTGCAATGATCTCAACAGCACATTTCCCTTATGCTGTTTTGTACTGCCAGACCATGCTGTGGGCAATAAACACATTTTTTAGAAATGTATCCAGAGGTTGTAATCAGCTGATTTGGGATAGGAATTTTTTCCACTTATAACGAATGACAACATTACAGATTGAGCCCCTCCCCCTTCCCCAATTTTCTTTTTTCTGCAATTCATTGCTCAGTAAGATTCTATTAATTACTTATTCTGGACAGAATTCTTGATTGTTATTAATAAGGGAGGAAAACCGCCCTGCCACTCTGCTGTTTAGTAAGTGTCACTTACACCTGGTCAATTTCCTTCCTTGTCCGTATATAGCCTTTTATATAGAATTGTTACTAGTTATTTAAATATGGATCTTTATATTTTTGTTTTTATTGTTTCGGATTTTAATTGTAAGCTGCCCAGAGTCACCATCTGGGGAGATGGGCAGCATATAAATTTAATAATAAATAAAATATATACTGTATGTGTATTAGCTACAAGCAAATTGTGCAGGATTGGCCCCCTGAAATGCAGAATCATGTATTTAGATAGGATTCCATTCCACCTAATTTCTTAGTGAATTGGGTTTTTTGAAAAACACCCCCAAAATCTACTGTTCGATGTTGTTTTTCCCCACAATGAGCATACTTTGTAATATATACATTGTTCTGCATCCAATTAAGAAGGTACCCTTACATTTACATCAGCCAGCTCAATATGCATTTTCAACACATTTTAAAAAGCAACATTGATTTTTTAAAAACAGAATTCTCCTAAATATATGGCAACCGTGTCTGCAACATTGCTGAATCTTTCTTGGTTTGTATAAAATTCCCTTCTGGGCAAAAGATACTATTGGTGTCCTTTCTCTGCATGGGGGGCCGATGAAATGAAAAGATCATTCGAATGAAGCAATGTCGTAGAGGTAAGCACGGGCTTTTTTCTTACCGCAGTCATACATGCTTAGCGCATGCATGTGACGTAGCCAGGATCTGCTTCCAAAATTGTGGTACACGGCCCAGAGTCACCTTGGGTGAGATGGCCAGCTATATAAATATGACAAATAAACAAACAAACAAATAAAACAGCCATGCTTGGAAAAAGACATGGCTGGTTTAATGATGCAAAGAGAGGTGCTTTGTACGTGGCTGCTACGCATTGCACAGTGCCTCTTTCAAAGGATTTGCAGAACCCTACAGCTTCTTCCGTTGCTGAGAACCTGTGTGATGAGCATGCCAAGCGTCAAATGGCTACGCTGTTCTCCAAACAAATCAAGAACATGTCCCAGGACTCAGCTCCGATAGCCCACAGTTGGCTGTCATCTTGTTCCCTAGTTTGGATTAAGGCCTTCCAGCCTAGGAATGAGTTTACAATAGCGGTTTTTCTAGAGCTCTTTTAAAATTCATTTTCATGCAGGGGATATGGCAACGCGTGCCATGTTGGCATACGAATTAGGCCACCTACCGCTTGCAACTCATCCGAGCGTCAGCTGCTTTCCATATTGTAGGGATAACTATTTGGAAAGAACTCTCCAGAAACAAAAGAGGGAAATAAACACGATCTTTATTTTCAAATCACAGATTTGGATTCCTGCCCACAGAAGCCCTTAAAAAAAAAAAAACCTTCCACACAAGAGTTGAGAAATTCTATCTTGATTGTTCAACCACCCTCTACAGCTGATTTTCAGCTGTAACATTTTTTAAGCAAATAGAATTTCATGAAGAATCAGCATTTGGGAACATAGAGGGTGGTGGCGAATGTCACCTTGTCATAGCAATAAGAGAAAAGCTATTTTGAATTTTTTTTACCAAAAAATGAAGTGAAAAGTTAAGAAACAAAACCAGGGAACACTCTGGTGGTATTTGAGAGAACTAACCAATATAATTTTAATTTAATTAATTTTTTTACGTATTGGTTTAAATCTTTTCAATGCCAATCCTCATTGATTACTGCTTTAAAAAGTGAATCAAAATATTGATACGTAGATAGAGGTACAATATAGGTATCCTGGAATGCAGAAAGAAGAAAAATAAAATCAACAGAATCATATTTTCTTTTTAATTATTGAATTATAGGCTGAATTCACACAGCACATGTAATTTGGTTATCGAATTAACCCATTTCCTAGGTTCACTCAATGCACTAAATACTGTTTTCACACAAACACTAAGCCACCATCACCCCCAAAAAAACCAGAGTTCAAAATGTTCAAGCTTATTCTTTGTGCAAATGAAACCGTTACATTTTTAACTGATCATTTGCAAGTATGGTCTGTTAAAACATACTCGGAGCTAATCTTTAGCAGGACTGTTATGAGAATTAAACCACTTGTATGGAGAGAGAACTAATTTTATTTGTTCTGATTTCCCAGATGAAAGACATACTATAAATCTAAACAAAAACTTTTCTAGGTTCTGCTGCTACAGACTAAGGAGGTTATTATCCTGGGAGGGAGATATTTTTTGCCTATATAATACAGCAATTACCATTAAGATAGCTATGACCATTTCAAAATGTTCTTTTTCTTATGAACACCCAGCATTCAGGGGCATCCAGAGGAGTGGGTCAAAAAGGTCAAGATGGCAGTCATGGCCACGCAATCGAAGCCTCACCCGTTTTTACACATGTTGCAACCAATGTAGAAAAGAGGTGGGGCTTTGGGTGCCTGGTCTCGCCTGCCATCTTGACATTTTTGGCCCCCATGGACATTTCTTCCTGTAAAAATAACACTTTGTCCTACAGGCTTATGATTAAGGCACTAGCAATTTTCCTTAGTTATTAAAGAAATGCTAGGGAAAGGTGAAAGATCTGAATGCAGGACTTCTATCTTCTCCACAGTTCATTTTTTTGTTGACTCTACTACATCTTCTTTCACCCACAGAGATATCTTTTATGCTCTTCTCTCATCCCGTTCCTTTTTTTTTTTAAAAAAAATGAAATTAATTATTGAAATTCCTCTTCTCCCATGCATATTTCAGTATCCATCACCCCAGATACACCAACCGTAAATGAAAAATTGGGTATGAGGCTTCCTTATTTCAAAAGGCTCAAACCTCACCTTTCCTGGATAACGCAGGCCAGGGGCACCCAAACGCACGAACTAGTTAGAGATGCACACAGAGTCGCTGGCTGCAAGTAATTCTGTATTCAGTTTTAATAAAGTCAGATCTCCTGCTGAGATTTCAGTCTTGCTTTGGTGCCCCAAACGCCCAACCTTTTCTCTCTCTCTTCCACTTTCTCTTTTGTAATGTTTGACCTTGGGTATGATAATATTCCTGTACAAAGCTCATGCAGTATGAAATCATTTGCCTGCATCATCTCCCTCCCTCCCTCCTGCTCTTTCTCTCTTTGTCAATCTTCTTCTAGTGTAGGACAAAAGAGAGACAGAGGGTCCAGTGCTAGTAAAACAGTTAAGACTAGCATTGAGAAGTATTTTTCTACCCTTTTCTATGCATGCTGTAAAACAAAAAAAAGGAAAAGAAAGAAATTCCAAAGTGGGAAACACGAATAGGTGACTTTTCCATTGCCTAGGGAGGTCATAAATAAGAAGCAATGCAAGGTACAAGTCCTGGTACTTGTGCTTACACAAAGTAGTGCAAAACAGCTTGGATTCACCTCCATGAGATGAAGAGATGAAGGTCATGTCAACGTAGTGCTTCATTTCACTTCTCAGTTTTGACCTGAGTTCAACCTGGAGTCTCGACTGGAAGATACACATGGATGGAGGAGGTCTCTTCTGAAGTTTCCTCTTGTTGGTTGGAAGGCTTTTTGGTTATTGGAACTTCCTGAGGAGGCTTCAGAAAAAGGTCATTTTGCCTTTAAAAGCAGAAAATCTGGAGAATCGCTTCAAGGTGGTGATCTGATGGAATCAAATCATCCCGTCCGGGATTTGCCCAGCAAGTGATCTGCAGAACACGTGCATCTCAAGATATTATTTTGTAATTTTATCACACATTGGGCACGGTGGCTACTCAGTGGCACTTTCACAGTAGGATTTGGGTTCAAATGTGTATGTATCCAGAATGAGCAAGAATGGGTTGCATTGCCACATGATGAACTAAGTGAAATAATGGATACTAACATTTAAAGAGGGATCTCTGTAAAATTAACTTAAGACTCCTTCTCCAATAAAATCATAAAGTCTGTGGATTAAAATTATTTAACTGGACTACTGCACAGAAACATAATTCACCCGTACTGACATAATGCCATTGTCTGGTGGTCTACTTATGAGCACAGTCCAAAATACTGCTGGTGGCCTTTTGTTAAATGGCTTGTCTCCAACTGTTATTTTGGAATCTACCACCAATGGGGGTTATATATGTTGGATAGCCAGCAAGGATGCTTTGCAATATCAGTTTGCTAGGGAATGTGAGAGGGGAATGCTATTATGTTCATATCTTGCCTGTAGCTATCTCGGAGGCATTCAGTTAGTAGGGCTACCATATATGGAGTACAAAAATCTAGACCAATAGACATCAGCAAAGAGGTGTAGGCAACTAGAACTATTTACTACCATCTACTGGTGATCTACATTGTTGTAGTCTGGATATTGTAGCCCTAACTGACCAGGCTCAAATTACCCTACTTTGGACACATTATATGAAGACCCAGCTCTCTGGAGAAGGCTCTAATGCTGGGAAAGGTGGAAGGAAAGAGAAGAGGATGACCAGCAGCAAGGGGGATGGACTAGGTTACAATGGCAATGAGTGCACTGTTGGAAGAGCTGAAGGACCAGGTTAAGGATAAATCATCATGGAGAAAATCTATCTATGCAGTCACTCAAAGTTATACCAACTAGATGGTAGATAATCAAATTTAATCATTCTTGCAGTAGGATGCTGGACTAGATAGAACTTTGGCCTGATCCTGCACAACTTTTCTTATGCTCTTAGCTCTTTTTTAAAGTAACATTACCATTCACACTTAGCCAGAACAATAAGAGCTTTTTTAAAAGATGGAGCTTTTAAAGTAACAGGACACTGAAACAGAATGCTGGATTAGACTTAATCCTCAGTCTTAATTCCACCAGGCTCTTCTTACGTAAGGCAAAGACTTCTTTTCTAGCACCAGTCCTTCATCTTTGGCCTTTTCTCCCCAGGCAGACTCACCTGGCACCTTCCCCCCCCCCCCACCCCCACCCCGCCATTGTTTCCAGAGGAAGCAAAGTTCTTTTTCAAAGACTTTGAAACTATGACAGTAACTGTATTTTTATTTGCTATAATCTGTGGTTGTTTTATTTCCTGCTGATCTGACAGTTTATTTTTATGATGGTTTGCATTATGAATGCTTAATTCATTTCATCGGAGCCACATGGAGAGCACAGCTGAGCAGAAGTGAGGGATAGAGATTTGGAAAATATAGGTGGGCGTCAGTTTCTTCCCAACAACAGCTGAATGCTGCTGCCCCCCAGTGGTGGGAATTCAACAACACAAGGCAGTGAAAGAGGATCTCCAGCGATTCTGCTTTGCAATTCTCCCTCGATGAATAAGCTGCATTTGTCTGGCTTCCTCAATAAACCTCTTCTTTGGGGGTTAAAAAAGGAGAAATGTCTAAAAACAAAGGCTCATTAATGAGCAGGAGCAGAGGAACACTAAAGGGATTTCCAAAAGCTCTGATTACTACAGCCCAGTATTCATTCCCCTTCCTTTTTTAACATTCTCCCCAACCCCCAATGGATTGAATGTATGGGTTTGGCTTGAGAAGCCCTCAAGATCTTCAGCTTAACTCTGGAGGCATCCAAGGGTCAGGATTCTCAACCTTGGAAAAAGGCAGCCATAGAAATTGACCTGGAGGCATGAAAGATGGCCCAGTGATAAATTTTCCCCTTTGAGGTCAGAGCCATGACTGTGGTCTTGGAAAGAGGAAACGGAACAATTCAGTAGGCCTTGAGAGGCTGTCCTATGGACCACCGCAAAATTGCACCCTTCATTTTTAATTATAAACTGAATAAATTAAGGTGCTGACAGTAGACCTTGTCTTTGACGCTCTTGAAAGACAGACCAGTCTGAAGGCTATGTGTACATGTCAGAACTTTCTCCTCTCTCTTCTGCAGCTGATGAAGACTCTTTTCTGTCTTACGTTATTTGGGACAAAAGTATTACAGCATAGCAATCCTGCACAGTTTCTAAGTATAAGATTTAAAGCACCAACTCTGCAAGATGATTTATTAGGTGTGCAAAACTATCTCTTGCTCTAGCTTCCATCCCAGTGTTTTTCTCTTTTTAATAAAAAGGTTCTGCATATGTTGCAATGCATCTGGCCTGCCAGAAGACACCATGGTAGGAAGACACCAGCTTGGTGAGTTATGTTGTACTCTCTTAAATATAAGCTCCTGAAATCACCAGTATTTTGATTAAAACAATGAGAGGTCTGGCTGTATCTGGGAATTTCTACAGTAATGATGGAACTTGAATTTATTTTGAAGAAGTGTTCTCAAATGTGAGCCCAGCTTGACAGCTGATGACAAGAGGATTTTTTAGAAAATCAAGAAGGATGGATAAGATTGATGACGATTAGTCTTTCTCTTTAGCAGTTGATGGCAACTTTAATTACTACATTTTGCTTCAGAAAATCTAATTTTTACTTATGAATACGGTAGAAGTGGACAATGTTTGAAGGGTCGAAATTATAACCCAGCCATTTCCAGAAGGTCTTAGGAAAACCTCTTGGTGATGTCACCACAAACTCTATGAGGTCACCAGAAGGTACAGGGGCATGTTTTGGAACCATTTCTTGATTTGGACAATTTTTGGACCCATTCCCTGCCTCAGCCTCCTGCCTCAACCTCCTCTAACCTCTCAAAATAGCCTGAAATAGCCTGAAATCATTCTGCTGAAGTTCTGTCATGTTGCTCCTGTATGTCAACTCTGTGATCTGAGGATGTGGAGGCCTGTGCTCCACAGGTCACACAGGGACCACCCTAGGGACCCACCACCCACATCTGCAATCACACAACTAAAATGATGCAATGTTGCCACTGAATTTCAACTGTGCAAACTGAGGATTCAAGAACAACAAGGGGGGGGGGGGCATATCAACTTTGTCCCAAGGGTATCCCCCCATCCCCCACACTCCAACAAGGAGGAGGTATGCCTACTCAGTGGCAGCCCCTGCCTTTTGGAATGACCTCCCACTTGATATATAGTTGGTCCTGAGACCATTAGAAAGGCAGTTAAGACTGGGTTTTTCACCTGGTACTTGTGCCAAGAAGATTAGTGTTCCCAACTGGTATGTCATAATATATTTTAGTGCTGGTTGCCATTTAATTGTTTTAGACTACTTTAGTGGTATGTGTTATTTTTTCTTTGTATTTTTAATGATTTTGTACTCCATCCAGAGTCATGTTGTTTGAGCTAGGTGACCATATAGATGTTCTAAATCAATCAATCAATCAATCAATCAAACAATCAATCAATCAATATGTGATTCCCCATATGGAATATGGGGAACAGCAATCGGAAAGAGCATTGCCTCCTTCCTTCTCTTTCCAAGCTCGAGCAATATAAAGTCTAAGAGTACCATCTTGAATTTGTTGGAATGGAAATGGTTGCAATATTCCCCTTTCCCATTTCCTGCCATCAAAAACATTAGCTTTTATTATGTTGTTGAAATTTTCTGGTATAATTGTACTTGGAAACAAAACTAGCTGTTTGGTGGAAAATGAAAAAAAAATTCTAGTGGCTTGAAATGTAGTGTCTAAGTTCCTGCTTTTAATTAACTTATTATCCATAAATTGATTATTAGCATCATGCTTCCTGAGAAGAGAGGACTCTTTGGAGAAGACCCTGATGCTGGGAAAGATGGAAGGCAAGAGGAGAAGGGGACGGCAGAGGATGAGATGGTTAGATAGCATCACTGAAGCAATGAGCATGAAACTGAGCAAACTCAGGGAGGCAGTGAAGGACAGGAAGGCCTGGCGCAATATGGTTCATGGGGTCACGAAGAGTCGGAGACGACTTAACGACTAAACAACAACAACAACAATGATCATGCTTCCAGGTTCCTTTATTTCTTTTGATGTTGCATGTCAAATGTGCTGTGCATTTGATCGTTTGAGTATGTTAAAAGGTACACTGGGAGTACATGCAACAATTTTGACTTTTGTAGGGAAGGCAGCATTGAAGGAACTTCTCTGCATTTGACTATATTCCATATCAGTTTGTTTAAGGAAGATCAAATAGAACACAACTCATTGGCCAAGCATTTATTGAAAACTGAGCTGTTGAGCTGGATCTATTTAATTCAGAAGTGCTGGATTTGACTTCAAACATCTTAATAGCTTGGAAACAAGTTGTCTCTTTCCATTTGGATCATCTTTGAGGGATATTATCTGGGTGACTCAAAAAAGGATCTTTTCTGTGATGGCAAGCATCCGAGAGGCTTATTGATATTAACTTTACAGCCATTTCAGTATCCAGAAAGTATTCCTGTTGGGTAGCATTTATAAAGTCAGGATGACTCAGCTTGACTCTTGATGACTGCATCTACTTTTGATATAGTCTTCTTGCAACAATATGGAAATTATTTGCCATTTCATTTTCCAGAATATTTTCCCATTTCACACAATAGTTTGCAATTTTCTGGTGGTCTCCATTCCAAGGACTAATCAGGTCTGGCTATTTATTTATTTACTGTATTTAACTAATTTATATGGCCAGCCATTTTAAATACATGATAATATTAAAAAGTAAATAAAAACAAATGTATATATAAAAAAATAAAACACACAGCAGCTGGGGGGTGGAAAATCACAAAACAGCCATTAACAATTTTTGGAGAATATCTAAGGTTAGCTAACTGTCTTGCCTAGAAGAAGTAAAGGCTCAAATTGAGTTTGACTTCTGATGACTACATAAACATGACTGGGTGAATTTTTTTTATTAATAATATAGAAGTGGTACACTATTGATTATTCTTTTTTCATCTTCTCAATCTGTGCTATAGTCCTGAGATTTTGTGGTGATCTAAAATCCAAGTACAGCCATGTTCAGTCCCATTTAACCTTATTTTTTATATTACCCAAAATCAGCTAGGTACTGTCACCATAAAAACTCAGTTGAAACAATTGCTAAAATAATCATTATAGTACTTTAAAACACCCCAATCAAGTATTATTTCTGCATACAAAAATATATTCAGAATCATTGTTGCTTCTTAGTATCTTGGTCTTCTCCTCTTGTAGCCCTCTATTTGTCTGACAAATATTGATTTATATTTTTGTATTTTATATAATCAAAATGATTTTTAAGAAGAAATCACTATTTTAAATAACCATTTCCTTGTCAAATGTCATGTGGGACAATATGTCTTATAAATAGGCATATTAGTTGGTTTAATACAAGTTCAAAGTCTCCCAATTCATTCGCAACTGGTGGTGGCCAATGGCAACTGCTGCTGAACCAGATGTTAAGTCAAAAGGAAAGGAGGGGAATGGCTGGAGGCAGATCCCATTCTGACAACAGAAGGATGACAGAATGATGAACAACCCATTACTTCGGATGTTATAGTTGGGAAATATTTAGAGAGAAATCATGTTGGACAATCAATGGCATCACCAAGGTAGGATTTGGGAAATTGGATCTAAGAGCTGTCTTCAGCCACATACATAGGAGGCAAGGTAACCCATCTTTACAAAGGGCACCTTTTAATTTGAGGTTATCTGTGATGGAATGTATCTACAAAGAGGGAGGTGGTTGATGGGATACAGTAGAGACTCAGGTTTTCAGGAAGGAGGTAGCGCCTTCCAGGAAGGGAAAGGGGGAGACAAGAGGCAACACAGTCCAGAGCAGGAGCACGGGAAGAAGAAGAGACTTCAGATAGCTACTCCCTAGATTCTCCCAGAGAATATCTGTTAGGTTAGCATAGTACAGATTTAATCTGGCAAGATTCTCTCTGTATGGTGTAAGCAATAAACAACTGAACTTGGCTGGATTGTTTCCCTGTAGTTCTTGGGCTGGGCTTGACATTATCCTCCGTGCAACCCAAGTCTAGTGAAAAGGTGAGAAAAAGAAGGAACCATGAAGATAGTGGGTACAGTGGGTCTCAAGTTGCTTCTTAACAGCCCAAACCTGAACATACTACAGTGTTTGGCTTTCAATTTCAAATACAAATTAAAATAATTTATGTGCTTCTTTAGAAATATATGGAGCAAGGTCAGTTTATTCCAACCTTCAGTTTCTCTTTAGAGTGGCACCTTCTGGATGTTTATTTGTAGATTATGATGATCCACTTTTTGGATGACGTTTACTGGCCAGCCTAGTACTCTCACCCAAAAACCATCTTTTCCAACCAAGGAAAAGTAGTTTGCTGAGTAATCTGATACACACAAACACACATTATGTT
Source organism: Python bivittatus (assembly GCF_059951505.1). NCBI lineage: Eukaryota > Metazoa > Chordata > Lepidosauria > Squamata > Pythonidae > Python > Python bivittatus. The sequence goes on along the minus strand of NW_028277094.1, from coordinate 501,359 downwards.
GGCACATTTTCATAGCTTATTCTTTTTATCAAATTCCCCTAGCCCCATTGTCAGTATGCCATGCATATCTCCACCACCACCACCACCCTCTTTAAAAAATAATAATAAAACTCAGAACAGTGCCTCCAAAGATGCTGTGCTCTGTCGCATGCCTGTGCATAAATATTCTCCTTTACCTCTGAAGTTTTCCTCGTTTCCTACAGCAATGCTAGGGGTCAGAGGCACAAAGGTGCTATCCCCTGACTGTAGCAAATACTGCCATGTGTTGTATGTTTGATGAATTAAAAGGATCCTGCCAACTTAATTACACTGTAACCCTTCAATAAAGGAAGGGCAGAGCTGATTAACTAGTGAATAATTGGGGGCTGATTGATGGCTCTCTCCCTCACTGCTAAAGGCTGTATGTGTAATTATTTCGCCTGGGGGCCTAATTTTCCACTGTTAGCTTCTACTTTTGTCCTCAGTTGTAATTTATGGATGGGGACCCCAAAAGCATTGACAAAAAGGTAGAAAATGAACTGTCTCCCCATGTCCCAAGATATGTCACCAACAAATGTCCAGGAGCCTTCTCCAGATGCCAATATTTCCAGCCATTCAGTAATATTAACTCCCTATACTCAGCAGGAAAGAATCCAACCATTTGTCAACAACTATCATAATATGGATTTTCCTCCCCCTCCCTCTCTCCTTGATATGTAATAATGTTGTGGCATCCCAAACAAATGATTTTATGTGTGGCGTTCGCACCAGATCAATGCACACCATTTGAGGGACAACAGCTCTTTAAGAAAGAGCTTTGAAAAGCCAGAATTCTTGTGAAGAATGGAGGGAGGGAATGAGGTCCATCGTTACCATTTCAGGAGGTCTCCTAGACCCTAAACCAGAGATACTTTCACAAGCTACATTAAGTTCGCCAGAATGGAAAGAATGAGATGTTTGCTAATCACATCAGGATTTCCTGAAAGTTATGGTATCTGACCCAATGAATATAGGCAGTCTTATTAGCAATGTTCTACTTAGCTTGCTTAAAAACTGTTAGTTCATCTTAGAATCATATCCCAATACAGCCAAAATTCACCCGGGAGTGATTCTTTATCTTACAAAAAAGGCAACTGAAGGTAGGACATGATCAAGGCATAGAAAATCATGAACAGCATGGAAAAAGTAGACAGGGAGACCCTTTTCTCCCTCTCTCAAAACACTAGGACTATGATCATCCAAGAACAGGCAAGTCAAAGCTTCACATTATGCTAAATTCACCTGTGGAAACCATTGGCACACAATGTGGTGATAGCTGTTAATTTGGATGGTTTTAAAAGAGGATTTTATAAATTTATGGGATGCAGAACTACCAAGAGCTAGCAGTCTTGCAGGCTGAAGTTTATGTCTGGGTTGGTGACAGGTGCTTTCAAATACCAGGACTGGGAAACGAGGGCAGGAGATGGTCCACTTCCTGTTTGCGAGCACCCCAGATGTACCTGGTTGGCCACTCTGAGAAACAAATATTACACTAAGATTGGGGCAATCCAGAAGGACTACTCTTATGTTCTTATGCCCAGAAACAATAAGAAGGCGAACTGGGATTGTAGAGAACATAAGAGGAAGATGCTATGATGGGTGGTGGGGGGCCTCGTCAGAGTTACTGATGGTAAAGAAGCGCTTTGTGACTAGTCATGCTCACCATTTCATGAATGAATAAATTCCACCCACTACACAAGCTGGATTAGCAATGTACAAAGTGCTTTCAAAACTCAAAATGGGTTATTGAGCAATAAGATGATCTACTTTAAATTGCAGCTGGGGTTTTTGATATGCTATAATCTTGCAGTAACATAGACCGATAGCTTAATTCTGAAGTCCATCCAGAAGATCCAGTTACAGTAGTACAGAATATAAAAGCAAATGACCTAACTGAAACTGTTTGGAATCTGTTGGGTTCAGCTCAAAGAACTCCACGAGACAGTACAGATATAGTTCTATCACATTTATTAGCTTCCACCTACAAGACAGAATCTTGCCAGACTGAATCTAAACTCCCCAAGCCAGCAAGCAAACACTGTGAATTCCTTAGGGTGGTGCCAGTCTCACCCTCTTCACCTTCCCACGCTCCTGCCGGGGACTAAGGAAATGCTTATCTCCCCGAGCGCAGCCTTCACCAAACCATTCCATCACAGTATCTTCATATAACGCTTATGTGGTTCCACTTTTATTGGCTTCCACTTCATTTCCAAGAGAATGTGAAATGTTGGTTAACATGCAAGGACCTTATTAGTTCAATTCCTGTCCTTTTCCATCACTGAGAAGATCAAGGTGGGCCTTTTACATTTTTAAATGTTTTCAAAATTTTAGACGCGTTATCTTGGACTTCATTCAGATCAAAACTGTTTATGGACTGATGGTTTCTGTCCTAGTTTATTCTGTTTCAAGATTGTCGATGGGTTGTTACTGGGTGATTCTGTTAGTCTACAATTTCTTCCCATCAAAGAATTCCATTTTTTCCTGGTCCAGAAGGACCTTCAATATTGTAGTTAGCCTACTGATGGTGATAAAAACTTCGTGTAAAAAATATCATGCAATTCATAGTACAGCCTGATCAAAGCTGTTCTGTTGTAAAGGCCTGAATTGATTTCACTGCAAATCAACCAGTAAAAATAGCAATAATTAGGGTGATGTTGGGACTAGAACAGATCTGAATTTTACATTGCTTGTTGCTTTGCTATGCACCGACAGAAGTATTTTCATCTTCTGCCCTGGGACATGTTTGACTTAATAAAAGAATGAACACCTCCATTCTCCTTTAAAAATAATAATAAAAAGACTCACATTTAGCCCACGGTGTAAAATGGCTAAGGAAAAGCTTCTGATGTAAAAACGTAAAATCCTACTCGCATTTCATTGCCATGCTTCGCTTGTCTGGATAGCACCTTTGGTCGAAAATTATAGAAAGATTTTAAGAAAATCTTTGCATCTGGCCTCAGTCGTGTATCCATGGCACTGGCCTCAAAAGAGGTGAGGGATGATGATGATGATGATGATGATGAGAAGGAGAAGGAGAAGGAGAAGGAGAAGGAGAAGGAGAAGGAGAAGGAGAAGGAGAAGGAGAAGGAGAAGGAGAAGGAGAAGGAGAAGGAGAAGGAGAAGGAGAAGGAGAAGGAGAAGGAGAAGGAGAAGAAGATGATGTCTGGATAGTGGACATTGTAGTACATGTAGACAGAAGAGAAGAGAAAGAACTGGAGAAAAATCACAAAATACAAAGACCTGCAAATAGAAATAGAACAAATGTGGCGAAAGAAAGCAAAGATAGCACCAATAGTAATAAGTGCCTTGGGTGCAACCCCAAAACATCTGGAGCACCCCTTAAAGACAATCAGCATTGACAAAATCCCCATCAGCCCATTGCAAAAGGCAGCTTGACTTGGAACAGCTTCCATCCTGCGACGATCCCTTTAGCACCATCAAACAACAACATCTGCCTATCCCAGGTCCTTGGGAGGGACTTGATAGGTGGAGAAAAATGCCAAATCCAGTCTAAACAACTGGCTGACTGTGAGACCAACGGCAATAATAATAATACAAAAGCAGGAGGTGGAAAGATGCCCCTCTGTTCTTATCTGCACTCGATTTATAAGTCCGTGTGAGTATGCAAGAGAAATCAAGGCGAAGACCTTGATGCATCCCCTGCAGAGAATGTGCACCATTTGGATTGAAGGCATGAAAGCCAAGAAATTAATGTTAAGCTGATCATCTGTCACCATTGCCATCCTGATGGTTTTGCAAAGAATGAGAGAACTGGATGACATGCCCTCTAGTCAAGGGCATGGCTGCCCGCTGCTCACATATTATAAACACAAAGCATTAGATTTGCAAAGGATTTAAATTTAAATTATACTGTATGGGGTGGGGGTGGGAGGAGGAGGAATAAAGGCAAATCTTTGCACAAGTTTTATTTTCCCAAAGTATTTACACACCCAATTCATGCTGGCTTTCTGGAGAAGAGAAAAATACCTCGACTTTCCACCTTTTCATCCTGCAAGAGAGGCCTTAAAAATGGCTTTTTAAAAAAAATATGCTCAAATGTCATCAGGTTTTAAAACTTCCTGTAGGAGACTCAAACATGCAGAAAGGCACTGAGCTCTTATTTTAACGCCGGAGGCAGGAAAGAGTGTTGGAGGAAGCCAAAGCTGGCTGGATTTTGTTGCTCAAAATGGCCACAATCGCACTTCTGCTGTAGTTGAAGAAATCATGGTCATGTTGGGAAGCTCATAAGATGTAAAAAAAAAAAAGTTGTCATTATTGAATTAAGCAGGAGCATGACAAGGGGCAAATGAGGTCTTCTGTGTGGTTGAAAAGGTCTTAGAAGATGACAAGGAAAGCAAACACTCTTAAAACTATCAAAGATTCAGTCATGAAGAGCTCCAGTATTCTCAGTGTATTTGCTGTCTAGGTTCACAACTCAAAACATGGATAATGCTTGCCACATATCATGATCTCCACTTTTCATCGATTTTGGCCTTTTAGAGCAAGGATGAGTAATCTTTGGCATGTGGGCCACATCCAATCTCCTAGCCCCATTTAAGCAATCTCCAGAGCCTAGCCCCTTAGATCATGCTGTTGAAACTCAGCAGCACTTCACTGATTTTCCCTCATAGGAGTTTTCACTGTAACAGATGTACAGTTATTACTTCTTTCTTTCTTCATTAAAAAGTGTTCATAGTTAAAAACAATTCCAAAGGAGGGGCCAATTAATTACAAAAGCAATAAGCTAAAAAGAGTGTATAAGTAACTTTTTGTTGTTGTTGTTGTTCAGTCGTTAAGTCGTGTCTGACTCTTCGTGACCCCATGAACCATATTGCACCAGGCCTTCCTGTCCTTCACTGCCTCCCTGAGTTTGCTCAGTTTCATGCTCACTGCTTCAGTGATGCTATCTAACCATCTCATCCTCTGCCGTCCTCTTCTCCTCTTGCCTTCCATCTTTCCCAGCATCAGGGTCTTTTCCAAAGAGTCCTCTCTTCGCATTAGGTGGCCAAAGTATCTGAGCTTGAGCTTCAGTATCAATCCTTCCAATGAGCAATCAGGGTTGATTTCCTTTAAGTTTGACTGGTTTGACCTTCTTGCAGTCCAGGGGACTCTCAAGAGTCTTCTCCAGCACCACAGTTCAAAGGCATCAATTCTTCGGTGCTCAGCCTTCTTTATGGTCCAGCTCTCACAGCCATACATTACTACTGGAAAAACCATAGCTTTGACTATGCGGATCTTTGTCGGCAAGGTGACGTCTCTGCTTTTTAATATGCTATCTAGGCTTGCCATAGCTTTCCTCCCAAGGAACAAGCGTCTTTTAATTTCATGGCTGCAGTCTCCGTCTGCGGTGATCTTGGAGCCCAAATAAATGAAGTCTGTTACTGCTTCCATTTCTACCCCTTCTATTTGCCAGGAATTGATGGGTCCAGATGCCATGATCTTAGTTTTTTTTAATGTTGAGTTTCAAGCCAGCTTTCGCACTCTCCTCTTTCACCCTCATCAAGAGGCTCTTTAGTTCTTCTTCACTTTCTGCCATTAGGGTGGTATCATCTGCATATCTGAGGTTATTGATGTTTCTCCCTGCAATCTTAATTCTGGCTTGTGATTCTTCCAGCCTGGCATTTCTCATGATGTACTCTGCATATAGGTTAAATAAGCAAGGTGACAGTATACATCCTTGTCATACTCCTTTCCCTATTTTGAACCAATTGGTTGTTCTGTGACCAGTTCTAACTGTTGCTTCTTGGCCCGCATATAGATTTCTCAGGAGATAGGTAAGATGGTCTGGTACCCCCATTTCTTTAAGAATTTGCCACAGTTTGTTGTGATCCACACAGTCAAAGGCTTTTGCATAGTCAATGAAGCAGAAGTAGATGTTTTTCTGGAACTCTCGTGCTTTCTCCACGATCCAGCGAATGTTGGCAATTTAATCTCTAGTTCCTCTGCCTCTTCGAAGCCCAGCTTGTACATCCAGTAGTTCTCGGTTCATGTACTGCTGAAGCCTAGCTTGTAGGATTTTGAGCATAACCTTGCTAGCATGTGAAATGAGTGCAATTGTGCGATAGTTTGAGCATTCTTTGGCATTGCCCTTCTTTGGAATTGGAACGTAAACTGACCTTTTCCAATCCCGTGGCCACTGTTGTGTTTTCCAAATTTCCTGGCATATTGAGTGCAGCACTTTAACAGCATCATCTTTTAGTATTTTAGTTCCATTAAAAGCAAAGGTTTTGAAAAAACCCTTACTACTATATATTGGTGCCTTCACATCAGTTTTTGACTCCTGGAGACTGCCTGGACTGGTCCCTGCAGTTTTCTTGGCAAGGTTTTTCGGAAGTGGTTTGCCATTGCCTTCTTCCTAGGGCTGAGAGAGTGGCTGGCCCAAGGTCACCCCACTGGCTTTGTACCTATGGCAAGACTAGAATTCACGGACTCCCAGGTTCTAACCTGATGCCTTAACCACAACACCAGACTGACTCTCTCCATAGTACTCTCCATTGGAAAGTACCAATTCAACCAGAAGACTGGATGGAAAGATAAATTTTCAGTGGCCCCTAAACTCACAAGTTTTGGTGCTGACTATAACTGAACAAGAAGGGAATTTTACGACCATGATAGCTGGTATCAAGAAAGTCCTTTCTGGGGTAGGTAGCTGAGGGATCTCCACGAGGTGTTATAAAGATAGGCTTCATATATTATTACATGCTGTGTGAATATAACACATAGTAGCCCTGAGAAGAAGTTAGTCCCCCAGATTTCTGGCCCATGGCTTTGGGCCATCATAGATCCACTTTGGTGAATAATTAAAACTTTCTAAAAGTGGATTTGATATGTGAATAAAGAAACGTAAGCTAAATTAACTTGTGGTGTGATTGATTCACCAGGTGAATCAGTCTATCAAGATTTTTTCGGAAGGGGGAGCTTCCATCTGGGCTGATGTTTTATCACTGGCCAGGTATCAAAAGCACAGGGCAGTCTCGTTGGCTACCTTTGGATTAAATCCTACAAAATTAGTGTAGGAGGCAAATGTTCAAGACCAACGTATCTAAGTGTTCTGCGGTTTAAAAATGTGCCCCCACACCTCATGATTTCTGCAGTTTGCCAGAAGAACCATGCATGTTCGTATTGGAGCGTGATGGAGCAGGTGTTCCAGTGAAGTGCGTGACTTGGGTGGGTGCGGGAATAGCATCTGGATGTGTGTAAAATAAAATGTTAAAGTCATATATGGGGGTGTCTGCAGGTGATGGTCAAAAAGTCAACATGGTGGCCATAACAGTATGATCACACATAAAAAAACAGGCAGAACTTTGATCACACTCTTGTGGACACCATGTTGACTTTTTTGATCATACCCTGGGATCATCCCAGATGCAGGCTGTCCCAGGTTCCTTGTGATTTGCCCACATCCCCATTGGACTCAGAACCCGCTCTCTGTTGATCTTGTTGCCCAAAATATGCCTGTCTCAGATCAGTCCCTGTTTTTCTAGTGCTCAAAATCCTCCACCGGAGTGGCTTTCGCTTTGCTCGCAAGAGTGAAAACGTTCACCATAAATCCACATAAAATAACATCGCATGAAATAAACGCTTTATCTTCTAAATAATGATTACAAATTACCTTGGATAAAGCGTTAGCCAAAATCAGCTTGGAGGGGGGAGGAGGGGAAAGCTTTGAAAAAGAAAAGATGAAAAACCAGTGCACGGGAGAAGGGGTGAATTTCAGCTGCCTTTATGTGCTCCAGAAAAAGATTTTAAAAATCCTGCTTTTTAAAGCCTCACGTCACGGTTACTTTTATCATTCTTGGGGCCTCTTTGTTTTGTTCTGTACCTAATTCCTTTGATGACAATGAGCCCACAGTTTTCCAGTCAGTGATTTTGATTTGCATGTCATTGTCAGCTTTTTTTTTGTCCCCCCCCCCCCAATCTCTACTCTGGTTTATATGCAGACCCTCACATGAGAAGGCAATGGCAGATTCAGCCAACAGCTGGTTGCATTTGCATGAAAATGGGGTTGCCCTTTCTCTCGTGTTTGTTCTTTGAAAATTACAGTAGGTGGATAGCTAAGTCTCCTTCCCCGCCTCCCTTCCCCTCCAAGAAACAGATACAACTTCACAGATATTAAAGCAGAGAAAGGCATTAAACTCTACCGTTTTACACACAACGCCTAGGTCTCTGTCTACAGCATCCAAACCTTTCTAGATGAGTGATAGAGAAAATGAGATTCTTCAGAGCCAGGAGAGGATGCAAACTTTTGGGACCCTGGCCCTGCTCCTAAGGGCCTCAGTTTTCTCCCTTTTCTTGAAAGAACAAGGTACATTCTGGTTGAGACAAGGAGATATTCAAAAAGGTGGTCCTGATTTTCTGCCAGCCAAAGGAAGCTTTTCACAAGCTGTCTCGGCAGTTTCTGTAGACTTTACTCTTGACTGTCCGCAGATGTTTAGGATAATGTCATGATGCTCTTGGGAGAAGATGGCCAAGGTCCCTCTGGAAGATGATGTAGGAAGGACCGCTATGTCCAGCAGGTTTTTCACCATCTTTCACCTTCAGCCAGTATTTTGAGTAAAAGATGGTACACAACTTGCAATCTAAAAACCTTCCAGAACATGTTTCCTGAAAAACTGTTAGGACCAAATCATCTATATGCATTATTCTATAAAGGAAGAGGGTTTACCTTAAAATTGGCAACCCTCTGACTTTTGATCTCTCCCCCCACTCACAGTTCATTTAGCAAAATCTGGTCCCCATTGCCTACTAGAAATATTAGCTGTGGAGCCCAAATCATTCTGCCTACCCACTTTATAATTCAGGCCCATTTAGCACAAGCTATAACACAGATTTGTCAACATTCTCACCAAATAACACTTCTATGCATGCTTTAAGGAAAGTTATTGCCTTTAAACAACTGCCAAACCAAAGACACTTTGAAAAATGTCCCTCATATTCTTTTTCTCTGTTGAGTGAAATGAGAATGATGGTCAAGCCTGTGCAAAATATTTGGTGGGGATCTTTGGTATGGTGGCAATCTCAGTAGAAGTATCTATTGTGAAAGCTGTGATGGTGCAGTGAGGCTCTTGAAGCAGCCCCATAACCTTCAAGAGGACATGGGACATGAACTTTTCAAGCAGTGGCTTCTTTGGGGACCTTTGGTAGTTCTGGGTAGATCCCCTTCCTTGCTCTGCCAGTGATGAGATTCATTAGAAGCCATAGCAAAAGGCAAATTCTAGCAGGATTATCTGGATGTCTAGGAGATGATCTAATATCTAGGAGGATCTTGGCTTCCCAGAGGCTTCAACAGCAATGTGGTTTTGAAGTGAAGCTGCCAATGAAGCAATGCCCTTCTTTGAGGCAAGGCAGCTGGGCCCTTTCGCCTTACTCAGTAGCAAGGACTTCCCTGCTGGCAGAAATGGAGCATCCCATTGAACCGATCAGCCCCATGGACACCATTTTGGCAGAGGAGATGCAGAACAATGCCCTCCACGAGGGGAACCCTATCGTCAAGGTAGATCATGGACACTCCCAGATACCATTGTTCAAATTTCAATAAAAGTTTATACATTTTAGCAATTACTTGTTCATCATTTGTACACAGTTCTGTTTCATACTCAGTCTTGCAAAGTTCAGAACCATAAATTCTTTTGTCTACTTTAAATCTTTCTAATAATTGTAAATAAGAGCACTATTGACAAGAATATCCCTCTGCTACCAGATCTTCTCTTGATTTTATTTTACATTCCCCTTGACAACATTCTAATATCTCACATTAAGTTAACCATTTGTGTTTGCTTATCATTTCTCATCTATAAAATGCTTCTTGTGCTGAGAGCCACTAAGGTGTTTTCAGGCACAACCTGGGTGTGTCTCTCTTACTCCTAAGTATCATTTTTGAATTTTCCCCAAGGAGAAGCTCCCAAAATGGCTGTGTTTCTATATCAGTGTCACCATGAGCATATAGGAAAAAAGAAAAATGAATAAACAACAGAGGATGTGAGCTATTTATTGTGAAAATATATTAAGGCATATTTCTAAGTTACAATTTCAGAGACAGTTTGATGTAGTGGTTAAAGGCACCAGGTTAGAAGCCAGGAGACTGCAAGATGTAGTCCTGCCTTAGGCACAAAGCCAGCTGGGTGACTTAGGAAGAAGGTGGTAGAGAACCACTTCTGGAAAACTTGCCAAGAAAACTGCTCAAGAAACATTGACTCTAAGGCACACAAACAAACACACAAAGAAAGAAAAAAGGAAAAGAGAAGAGAAGAGAAGAGAAGAGAAGAGAAGAGAAGAGAAGAGAAGAGAAGAGAAGAGAAAGGGGAAGGGGAAGGGGAAGGGGAAGGGGAAGGGGAAGGGAAGGGGAAGGGGAAGGGGAAGGGGAAGGGGAAGGGGAAGGGGAAGGGGAAGGGGAAGGGGAAGGGGAAGGGGGGGAAAGGAAAGGAAAGGAAAGGAAAGGAAAGGAAAGGAAAGGAAAGGAAAGGAAAGGAAAGGAAAGGAAAGGAAAGGAAAGGAAAGGAAAGGAAAGGAAAGGAAAGGAAAGTTCTACAGTGGTATCTGAGTTATAATTTACATTACTTGTATTTAAAATATGTTTACATATCAATGCTTGGCAAATATATATTTTTATTCCAAAATAAGCATCGTTTAGTATTATCTGCATCTTGGGATAGAGGAGAAGATACCTCTTAGTAATTTAGCTCCAGGTCATGTAGGTCATCCTACATGATTGGCTGTTGAAAGCAGAAAGGGTGCAGGGATTGGTTGTTGACACAGCCAATGATGTATGTTCAATAGGATTATTAGCATTGTGCATCTCTGCTGTGTGCCACTAAAGTAGTTATTTCTTATTGACTGGCAAGTAGCATCTGCCCAGTCAATTTAAAGATTGGCAGAATCCTGGACATTTTTAATTATTTTTTAAAATTCTAGCCAAACAAAGTGTTAAAGACCAAAAAGGAGGATGTATCCAGGAGAACCTAGGTTTATTGAAACTCCAACAATACTTTCAGGACAGATCTCAGTATAATCTGGATAATTGTAATTTTATTTATGCCCTAAGTAATTAATCTTGGATATGATTTTAGTGATGGAGGAGTACAAATTAAAACCCTTTTAAATTTAACAAAAAACAATGCATCGCATTTTAATATGTGCTTGCAGTGGGGTCGTGCAATTTTTTTTTGGCTTCATGTAACAAGCTAGGCAGGTTTAAAATGGGACTGTGTAGGACATGTTGTGGAAACTCAGCCATTGTCTTAGTATGTTGTAAACAAGTCACCATATTGAGCCATAATATGATTTGCTGATGCATAGCATATTAAATGAATACAGGCTTTTTGTATCATTAACCTGTGTGTTTGTGTGTGTTGGCTTTTAACACGGTCTTGTGTGAGATTTCCTACAGGTTTAATTATATTTGAGTCAATTTCCTTCACTGTTTTAATCAAAGGGGATGGAATCTCTAAATATATATGTGTGTATGTGTGTACACACACACGCGTGTGTGTGTGTGTGATGAATGGAGAAGCTTGGGGACTTCATTGTTCTGTTTGCTGAATATTACTCTTTTAACAAAGGGATGAGATGTTCTGATTTCAGAACAAAAGTAACAGCAAGGGTAATGGGAATAAGATTGGCTGTATCATATCTATATTAGATATAAACAGCGGTGTTTTGTATCTGTTACACCCAGCATTTGCCAATGTGTGTGTTTGTATTTTAATTGCTGAGTTTAGTTGTGAGGTTTAAATGTATCCCAGGCTGAAAGAAGAATCAGGGGTTTCCTTAAGGGGGTTATGATTAATTTGCAATTTGAAACTACAGAATAAAGCAGGGTTTTGATGTTTGAAGAATGGCTGGAGGAAATATTTTGCGATGATGAATAGTCTTCCAGCAGAATGCTCACTGGTTCATAGGCATGACCCAGGGGTCAAGATGGTGGCTATAATGGTGTGATCAAAGTTCCACCTAGTCTTTATGGGTGAGGAGCTTCAATTGCATCATCTTGACTTTTTGACCACATCCTGTGGACACTCCTGCATCACCCCCACAGGGGTACTATTTCAGCACTGCCAAAATCCAGATGATCGCTGGATGGCAAGTAAGAGTTACAACTTTCTGTATCTTTCTGCTGCCTTCTAATGGTTGCCAAGTATTTTGCATCCAAGATATGGAAGCCCTATACTCATGATTAATGATAGGCCATCATATAAATTGTTCATTCTGCATCAGAGCTCTCAGTGTTTAGTATGTGGTGGAAATAATTGCTGATACTAGCTTTCCTCTGTCATAAAACCCATGACAACCATTTGAGAGCTTCAATGGGTCCAGAACACAGTGGCCCATGTTCTAACTGGCACCTATAGTTGGGAGCATGTTATACCTGTACTTTGGGCCCAGCACTGGATTCTGATGGGCTTTGAGGTGCGATTTAAAGTGTTGGGTTTGGCCCATAAAGCCCTTGATTGTTTGGCCTCCAGGACTGTGTAGTCCAAGCAGAATTATCCCAACCAATAATGTCCTTGGGACAACCTTGGGACATTCAGCAAATAGTTCCCTTTTTCTGAGAAGTAAAGGAAGCTAAAGCTAGGAGACGCTGCTTTTCAGTAGCAATGCTGGTTTCCAGTGGAAATTAGATTAGTCTCCTCCCTAATTTCTTTTGTAAAATTACTGTGGATAATTTACATTTTATAATAGTTTGCACCCAATCCACATTCATGGAGAAAATCTATCTATGTGGTCACTAGGAGTCGAACATGACTTGATGGCGTTACAGTCAATCAGTCCACATCAGAGCAAGCAGACACACTACTTAGTGTGGAAAGTAGGACACCAGATAATCCTTCCTCTGTTCTGCATCATGAAGAAACAATTTGGTGGCTGGGGATGATGTATCCCTCAATTTCTTTGAGAAAAATGTTCAAACCCAAGCTCCTTCGTAGCACATTTAGAACTAACACTTTTAGGTCCATCCCGTCTGACTTCTTTGGGGGGTTGGTTGATTTCAGACATGTTTCATTAGCTTTACCATGGTTTGTTTGGGTTGTTGTTACTTTCTATATATCTGGTAACCTGATGAGAGTTGTATTTGATCACAATGGGGTATAAATGAAACGAATGAGTCTATAAATAAATCCCAAGAAGCTTGAAAGGCTGTGGAAAGATGTGGGCACCAACAGCTGGGAAAGGCTGTTGAACCTGACTCTGGACCTGCTGACTGTTCAGACAAAGCCACCCCTGGTTTTCTTGGTGACTAAGGGGAACGGCGTGAAAACCTCTAGGATAATGCCCCTGTGAGTATGATACACTGAAAGGTGTCTGATCTTTATTAAAGCCCTCTTGTGCACAATGGGCTTTCTCTGAAGGGAGCATCCTTAATTCAACATACTGAATCCCCATCATTGCTCTCAGTGGACCACTCCATGACCTTCTACATTGCAGATTCAAAAGATGCATGCTATGCTTGCGGAATGACACGCTGCAAATTTTGACTATCTTTTGGCTTGATGTAAAGGGCATCTCTTTCTCTCCCCGCGCCCCCCCCCCACCCCCCGGCCAGAAGAGGATCACACAGTTCTTGCCCCCATTGGGAATTTTCAAATCAAAAAGTGTGGGCAATCAAGTAGGTGAAGCCAAAAAATAAAACAAAATTGCACACCTGAACTTCTGCTACCTTACTACAATAAAAGAAGCCCAACCATCTCGCCATCCATTCCAAAAAGAAATTGTAATGTCCCAGAGAATGAGATTGAAAAAAGAAGCTGGTGAAGAAAAGTTTGTGGACTTGAAGGCTTTCACCCCAGTATGATTACAGACAGAGAAAGAAAGGCCTGTATATTTAATTATTTGTGGGTTTCTGCCAGCCAATAACACTCCCAAGTATAAATATTGTACTTTTGGGGTATATTTTGTGTTTAACGTCTGTGTAGTGTTGGAGTGTATTATTGATAATCTGGACTTGGCCTCTGTTGATTCAATTGTCTTTTTCATATTTATATTGAACATTGTGAAGCAGCAATTAAAATATTTAAGGATGGCAACAGAATCCTTTGCATGCAAAGAGATTCTCGCAAAATGTTAATTTCTGTCAAATCAGTGAGTAAATGCACAGATGCCTCCTGACACAGGCTATGATTTCTGAGTGCTTTGCATGCCAGATAAGTTGTTTACCCCTTCCATGTTTGCCAAGTTTACTGTCAATTTACAAATAATTTCCATTTTGCTGTTTATTCAGTTGCCTTTTGATGGATATATCTCCCAGACTTTTATCTTGCATGTAGACAAACTAATTAATATTTTCCCTCCAGGCAAATATTTTTTTCTTAGATCTAAATGTGGGTTAGATTCTCCTCTGTTTCCATATGCTTTGTTCTGTCAATCATCCCTCTTCTGTGTTGCTAAAAATGTAACTCCACGGATGTCATTCCTCATGTTTTACAGATCCATTTCACCTACATATCCACCTGTGTGCAGATGTAGCTATTTTACATTAGAGTTTATATTAAAGGCAGGGAGTTGCAGGAAAACCCTTTGAAATTATCATTTTGTTTGAACCTGCAAGCTTCAGGGTTTGTCAAGTTCTTTGTCACATCAAGGTCGTTCCCTTGACCTCAGAAATAGCCATAAGAAGAACACCTATACGAGATAAAAGCTAAAGTCTCCTTTCAGTCAAGTTTGACTCCTGGAGTCTTACTGGAGGCATCCACGCAGTTTTTCTTGGCAATAGGATACAAGTAGTTTCCCACTTATTTATACTGAATGTTTTGATATTTTGATATTTGATATATGATAATGACTGATACTGAAGCTCAAGCTCAGATACTTTGGCCACCTAATGCAAAGAGAGGAATCTTTGGAAAAGGCCCTGATGCTGGGAAAGATTGAAGGCAAAAGGAGAAGGGGACGGCAGAGGATGAGATGATTAGATAGCATCACTGAAGCAATGAGCATGAAACTGAGCAAACTCAGGGAGGCAGTGAAGGACAGGAAGGCCTAGTGCGATATGGTTCATGGGGTCACAAAGAGTCAGACACGACTTAACGACTGAGCAACAACAAAGTTTCCCACTAGCTTCTTTGGGGCCTGTTTTCACTTCCCAATCTACCCTACAGCCCTCGAAGTTTCTTGTAAGTCTTCCACCTGAAGACTAACCAGGCACGAATTCTTTATGTTCTGAAGTGAGACCACAGAGGACCTCATTCTTCTCAATGCCTTTACATAAACAGTGATAAGAACAGCATCGTGGAGAAAAGAATTAAACAGCTTTATTTCTGGTTATCAGGGCCATACCCAACATCCTGTTTCAGTTCTGGGGCCAAACCCAGCATCTTCAGGGGCTAGCAGAAATAGTCTGACAGAAGAACAAAACACACTTAATTGTGATGATTTTAGCCACTGGCATTATCTTCAAGTGCTATTGCTTCATTTGCATTGACTCTCTCTTCCAATCCCTGTTCCATGGGTCCTTGCCATCAATGATCTAAGACCATCTCGGGATGATACTGCAATGGCATGTTGGCTATCAACACCAGCTATGCACTGACATCATTGAAATCCTGAGTGAAAACAGTATTTCTTGAATAAGTGTACGCTAAGCCAAAAGGTTCCCCATCATAGGTTAACCCCAGAAACAATTATGGATCTATATACACTTGGTTCTATGACAGGGCATTGTTTTAAATGTGTTGTTACTGTGTTTTAGAGTTAATATGTCTTTACTGCATTCTGAGCTCATTTTTTATTTGTAATTATTACATTGTTGATTTTTTTGCTTTTTGTTTGCTTTGTTTTGTACTCTCTCTTGGTAAAGGCATGTAAATAATAATAATTGCTATTATTTTTACTTATTATTTTTACTGGGCCACTGGCGTTGCAAACAAACACACACACACCTTGCTTGGAACGTCCTACATACTACAATAATACTTCCATGATACCTAGGTTCTTGGTTAAAACCGAAATCATTGGCAAATACCCAGCCTAAAGACTTATATTTGTTGAATAGGCAATCCTAATCATACTTTTAAAAATTATGTCCAAAGATGACATGGACCCAAGCATTTTGACATATCCTAGGTTATTCAACAAGGTGGGATTTTAAAATGCTGACTTACCACTAACTTCAAATCCTAAATAGGAAACTATCTTAACTGAGTCCTAAACTCTCCTTAAACATAAAAGCTCGTTTTTAAACTATAATTTCAATGTGGCATGAGTCAGTAACCATAATAATGATGAACCAAATTGATTTGATAACACATTCAGCTTTAATTCCACTCCCCCCACAAAATCCCAAGTTCCAAATTCCTCGTGGTGGCTGGACTAGGGAAAGAGAAACATGGTTGTCCCTGTTCCTTTTTCTTAATGTTGGGCAGAACAATTCTGTGTTTTCCCTATCAGTTTTCTTCCCTTTGTTGAAAAGGGAGTTTCTTTAGATATTATTTAGATTATTATTCAGTCAAATTCTTGTGGATGGAATGCAGTGTTTTCACCTTAATTGAGTGATAATAGCCCTCCCAGTGGCAATGTATAACTACCATGCAAAACTGGACTCTACAAAAGATTGAAAGACAACAAAAAATAAATTTCAAATTAGATTTGGAGGGAGTTACTAAGAATACCAAAAGAACCAATCAGGGAATCCAACATCAAATAAAGATTGACCCACTCCTGTGATTTAATGATCAGGAAGTGGACGCTCACATACTTTGGGTATGTGATCCAAGTCCATGATGGACTAGAATGCCTATGCTTGACAAGGTTGTGGGATGTAGAAGAAAAAGAAGGCCACCTACTGTACAAGGTTGATGGCTGGGATCACAACATCCTTGGAAGAGCTACAACCTATTACTAAAGACAGGTCCAGATAACAAGCATTTGTCTCTGCTATCACCAAGAGTCAAGACCAATTTAGTAGCAACTAGCTAACTATCAATGAACTGGCCAAGGGTGTATGTGAATTACCTGCCTTTTATAATACTATCTTCTGCAGGGTCTGCAGTTTCCCTGGCTTCTCATGCTGTTATTAAATCCCAGGTGAA
Source organism: Python bivittatus (assembly GCF_059951505.1). Taxonomy (NCBI): domain Eukaryota; kingdom Metazoa; phylum Chordata; class Lepidosauria; order Squamata; family Pythonidae; genus Python; species Python bivittatus. Next base: position 484,320 of record NW_028277094.1, on the reverse strand, counting down.
CACACTGGAAATGAATTCCTTATCCTGTTTTTTGTTTTGTTTTTTCAGCAGCAGTACAACTGTCCCAACTAAGGGAGAATTCTGCTGTTGATAAATGATTAAGTCATGTTTCCTTCTCATGGAGAAATTCAGGGAAGTCATCTACCCAATTTCTCCACCCAAAAATTTGGTGAAAAATTTGAAAGGCCCTTTGTGCCCAAGCCTACTTTTGTTATACTACGCATAATTTTACTACCATCATACCATCCTTACTTATTTTTTTTTCCTGAGCTAAAAAGTCTCAACTATTATAACTTTTCTTCAGATAGAAGCAGCTCTAGCCTCTTGATCATCTTGGACATCTGATGCACTTTTTCCAAAAGTACAAGGACAAAAACAGCTCTGTGGATGTCCACTCTTGCTTTTTAGGTATTTCTCAATAGCTTTCAGAGTTGCATGCCTGTTGTCTTGGAGTCTGGTATATGCAGCATCTCTTGGAGAACACATCTACTTGAGTTCCTGACACTGAGGCAGCACGTTTAGAGATGAGTCTTGTGTCTGATCAGGAACAAATTTCTTGGGATTAGAAGAGGAGATTTGTTGTCTCTGGGGATTCTGTGATTCTCATCTGAGGAAAGGCTGGCATGAGGGTCCTGTGATACAAAGTCCTTGGGAATGTTTACTTTGCACAGAAGTCCCACATGCTGTAGTTGGATGGGCATCCTTCAGGTCCCTTCCCTGAAGTAATGCCATCTGGCAGGATCCATGAGGTGTGACTGCCCTCTGGACCAATCTTCCCCTCCGTATACAGTTGCTGGCCTGCTGGTCTTTAGAAAGGCTCTAAAACCTGGTTCTTTCTCCAGATGTTGGGGTCAAGTTGATTGAGTTCTCACTTGAAAGGGTGTAACAGAAGAGATTCTGATCAGCTATTAATTTGTTGTTCTTGTTTTTAACTGTATCGCTTTTTCTTGCTTATCGATTGTACACCAGCCACAGTCTCAGTTGTTTGAGTTGGGGAGCCTTATAAATTTCTTAAATAAATAAATGCATGGCCACCCACAAGATGTCTGTAAGAACTCAAATCATGCTACCCAAAATGTCAGAATTTCCCTGCAAGTGCTTTTTAACTTTTGGATGTGTTAAGAATTTGACTTTGAAATTAACTTTTGAACAGGATACTCTTCTTATTTTAAAACTCTTCAGGCACAACCCAAGAAAACAAAATACTTTTATATTCTACTGGATAATTAAGCATGAATTTTAAAAACTTGCTAGTGACAATGAGGTCAGATTCCTAAACTTGATATTGTACTGTAAAGAGTTGAAAGCAGTTAAGGATCAGCTTGCTAAGTCTAACACTTCCATGATTTTTCTCTCCCCAACTCTTTGCCCACAAGCACCGTTAATAATTCAGAGCACTGGGAGAAGTCAAAACAGAAAAATAGAGATACAAAACATTTCTCAGACAGCTATGCTGGTTTACCTGTTTCTGAGCACAGCTGAAAAAAGGATTCTGAACTGTAACACTCAAAGTAACTTGAGGCTGAGATTCTGAATGATTGCCTTTCCTAGCATGCATTAGGAATTCTGGTCCTAAAAATGTGGTCCCTTCTAAAGCAATGGAGATGCGGCCACATTTCCCAATTCAGAAGTAGAGTTATTAGCATCCCATACAGTAGTTCACTAGATACCACTGGCACACTGTTTTCTTTTTGCTGTGGCTACCATCAATGATCCTGGGAAAGATTGAAGGCAAAAGGAGAAGAGGATGGCAGAGGATGAGATGGTTAGATAGCATCACTGAAGCAATAAGCATGAAACTGAGCAAACTCAGGGAGGCAGTGAAGGACAGGAAGGCCTGGCGCAATATGGTTCATGGGGTCACGAAGAGTCGGACACGACTTAACGACTGAACAACAACCATCAATGAATACAGGTGATGGTGGTGATGATTTTATTATGTGTAGGTGGCCACCCACCTCTTTAACAACTCTGGGCAGTATACAGTAAAAAGGAATCAATGAAACCCAAACATCTGGAAGAAGAACAAACCGTTAAATGCAATCAAACACACCTCAGCAGCCACCTGGTCTAACCCAAGACCTGGGGAAAGAACCAGGTTTTCAGAGTTCTTTTAAACATGGCTAAGGTGGGGGCCAGACTTATCTCAGGGGGCATGATGTTTCAGAGGGCAGGTGCTGTGACAGAAAAGACAGATGTTGACTAGAGATGGAGCTTTTCCCATTTGGGCATTGCAGTTTTAGAATTTCATGTCCAGGAATAAGTTTGGGGTCTTACATCATTTCTTCCTCTTCCTTCTCCTCCTCCTTGAGTAATTAGCCCAGTGTTTGCTATACATTGCTTTGTTTCGTTTTTTTAATTAATTGTAGAATTGAAAGGAATTATTTAGGATGTCAAGCCAACCAAGTGCAGAGTGCATTACTTCAGATTATAGCCACCCAGGATGAGCCTCTGCCTGGACACAAGCAGCTAAAGGAAACACACCAATGTTTAGGTCATTGACTCCACGGTTGGACTGCGCTTATCGGTAAAGAGTTAGTATTCAATACTATTTTACAATTATAGTTCAAATTATTTCGTTATTGTTCTGAAATGGAGCATAATCTGAGGACGTCAAAAGCCAGAGTCCCAACAAACATTACAAAATTACCATTTAATAAAGTAATAGAAAGAGGGCATTATTAAACACATAGGCAGTCATGACATTAACAGCATTTCACACATTCAACGTAATGTTAAAAATGTCACTTTTGTCCTGGAGCTGCTTATCCTGGAGGTGCAGCTGATGTACCAGCACCCACAGTCCAAAAGCAGCCCTCGGTGTGCAAAAACAGTTTTGCATCCCTAACCTCATATTTTCACTTGGTTCTTCAATCTACTCTGAAAATTTTAGCTAGCATGGACTCGTTATAAACCCCAAACAAGCAGCCTCTTGAATTTCTCCTTTCTATTCAGGGGCAGAAAAATTCAGAGATCATTTTACTAACTTTCTCCAGGGAACCAGAATTCCTCACTGCTAACGGGTGTCATTATTAGCTGTGACAGTACGTATAGATTTATTTTATTTTTTTTACTCTAACTCTTTTTTCCCCCTCTGCCAGCAGCCTGGCCACCTTATTTATTAATTCCTTTCTTTATTAAAAGAAATCAGCCTGCTTTTAATTAAAAGCAATTCCAAAAAATATTTTTGCACACACCTTCAGTGCATTGAACCTAAGATCACCTGGGGAACTGGCAGTTATCCAAAATTTCAAAAAGTGATAAATATTTGGGGGGGGTAATGTCCCCTTCTTTTTCTTAGGAAGTGAGAAGAGATAACTCAGTAATTTTGGTGGGAATGCTTTCAGAAAACGGCTGTTTTCTAGCTTGAAAATGGCTTCAGTTACTTTAGCAGGTCTTTCATGTGGAATGACTTGATAGTTCTACAGCTCAAACACACAGATTTCTTTTGTTTAAGAATTCAGCCACAACATGAAGGCTGTGGATGGGTGAGTACTAGTAATTAAACCAACTAAAACCTTCCAAAACATCTTAAGCAAACCAAAAGACCCAGTAGTCCAAGAAGAAAAAACAGGACTCATCTACAGGATACAATGCAAGGACTGTAACAGCCACTATGTAGGACAGACAGGCAGAAGACTAGCAGAGCGCATCCATGAACACCAACTAGCAGTCAGAAGACATGATGAAAACTCCTTAATCTCACAGCACATGGACAGACTCAACCACAGTTTCAAATGGGAAACTCTTGGTATTTTAAATCAAGCCAAATCCAAAAATGCCAGGGAATTCCTGGAAACTTGGCATTTAGACAAATCAGCCATCACATAGAGATAATCTATGTTAACTGGCATGGGGTGAAAAAGGGGCAACCAACCTTGGGGGTGGCTAGCACCTTGAAGATGTTCCCATATGTTAACAACTTACCGATCATCAACATCTTGGAAGATATTTGTGTATGTGTTTAGTTTTATTCTATTTTTACTGTATTTTTATACTGTTTTTATTGTGTTTTAATTAATATTTATTGTTATTTTATTGTGAGCTGCCCAGAGTCACTTCTTCGTGAGATGGGCGGTATCTAAATTTGAAAAATAAATGAATAAATAAATAAATAAATCTACGTTTACAGACCATTCAAAAGAGACAATAAAGAATTTAAGAAGGAAACAAAAGGACTAGAACACATCCCCTCTAGCAGCCAACACTCAGATAAGCAAGGATCAGCACCAGACAAACAATCAGGCAGAAAACAATACTTTAATCAAGGAACCATCAAGGAGAGAGCCACACCCCCACCAACACTGGCAGGGCAAGCTACTGTATAAAAACAGGCAGCAAACCCCCCACTCACTCGCACTGCTGATGTTACCTAGTCAGGTAATGAAACGTCTGCAAGCAAACAACCAAGCTCAGAGAGCATCAAGAACTCGCAATTAACGGACTTCCCTCTTCCATGCAGGAGAGGTGAGGGGGCTATTTAGACTCCAGTTGTAACAGAACACTGCATTTCAAGGTCAAGGACAGTGAAAACAAGCACAGGTTGCCTTAAATCTATTTCTAAGGATTTGGGAATGAAAACAGAGTCATGGAAGGGACCAGACTTATATACATTACATTTATTGTTGTAGGCCATTCCGTCCAAATAAAATGCATATATTGCAACAATCAGAAAACTAGGACGTCACACACTCAGCTAACTAAATGAACAGGCCTTCACTGTGCAAAGAGTTAGATAAACTGAGCTACTATAAAGCATAGTAAATCCATACATCACCACCTTTTATCGGCTCTCAACCTTGCAGCTGGAGGGGCAAGAAAGGGCCTGAGAATGACTTCCCCGTCTATCCCAAATTCATCTTGTTGCTTTCTCTCTCCCCCTTCTGCCTATCTGGGCATGTGGCCAGCTTGGCTAGCTTTTGAAGGAAGGGCCACGACACTGTTCAGAGCTAAACAGTACCAACAGCCTATCTAGAAATCCCTGTGCTGCATTTCCATTCCACAGACCTTTTGTGTCGGCTGGTAAGATGCAGATTGGAAAATGTGATCCTGCTTAGGCGATTCTGCCCTTGATAACTCATCATTCAGCTGATTATTATTCTGCAGGTGTAATGAAAGGGGAGGAGGAAACACACAGATTTATTTAGAATGGATACTGAAAAGCTTTCGCAGGGCTCAAATACATCTTGCTGCAGCCGCAGTGTGTGTTGTGTGTGTGTATTTGCGTGTGTATTAAGCATCTGATCTTAATAAGCAAAGCTCCCACCTATCTGACTCCAACAGGATTCTTGCTAGATCTGGGCATAAACAGTCTTTGGGAATGCACCACCTCATTTGTAAGCAGAGAAATTGGGTAGAAGGAGAGATTCTTCAACAATTTCTCAAGTGCAGAAGTCCCCCTCAACAGTACAGTAGCACTTTTATGGAAATGACTCACATGGGAGGATTTTTTTTCTCCAGTATCTTTTCAAGGAATATAATTGAGGTGTGGAAGTCAAGGAGACTTCAGACCACAGGAAAGATAATTGTACAGGATGAGACAGGATGATCTCACACACCCCTTGGCCACCTCATTCCCACATTCTATGAGAATTTCACTGGAATTCTTTTATCCTTTGAAACAAATTTCAAAGGAAAACTCTGCCATCAAATGGCATGACACTTTATGGACCCTTGCAGACATGTTTCTCCCCTACGTGGTGCAAATTCTCATTAACATTTAGCTCAAGATGAAAGGTAGAAAGGATCAAATGCAAAATAGTCCTGCAAGGTGCAATGCCGTGAATGGTTATCAATGCGTTTGTGCAATATCAGAATGACATAAGGCTAGGGTTATCCTATCTAGCCGCAGAGCAATACAAAGCAATACAGAAAACTGTATTGCTGCGGTCTAGTGATTGCCAAGACTTTTGCAGCCTAGATAATATAACCCTGCATTAATGTCAGGCATTTCCTAGCTCATGCCCCAGGAATGATTCCCATGGAGAATCTTATTCTACTTCATTTCAAGACAAATACAACTGGAGGTTCACTCTATGATCACAACAGTAAGAAAAATTGATTAACAATTGACCCTGAAGTTAGATTCCCTTACTAGGTACATCCAAGGGGCATGACTGAAGAAATGCATTTAGTTATCATTGTTACTGAGACTTCAAAATGCTCAGGGTGTAACATGACTTGGCTGTGCTAGTAATATGCACCAGTTTCCAAAGTGGGTGCTTCTTCTTTGAAAGTTCAGCTCTAGTTACAAATACATTCTTAGCCTTTCTTCTCCTCTCTCCACCCCCTGCCAGCCCCCATTTTTCGGTCCAATAACTGCCAAGGCGCTTGGCAATGAAATAAGTCCTGAATGTTATGGAGTGGCAAGGGAAAAAAAATGTATATACAGTCATTTTTCAGCAGTGATCTCATCTAAGGCCTTACGTAAATCCCCCACCATTATCATTTGGATGTGTGCCTCATTTCAGTGGCAGCAGCGTGGTGGCTACCAGCCAGCAACTGAGAAGTTGTGGTGCATGTGTGTGCAGGGAATCAGATGAGTTTTCATGGCTAAATAACTAAAACTCATCCCTTCCTGCACACATATGTGCTACTACGACCGAACATTCTATCATTCATTTGTTACTACAAAAACACATTAGAAATATTGCTTCTGCGGATCCACAAAGCAGTTATTGGCCACCTAAAGTCATAAACCCTACCACTCTAGAATGGAACTCTTAACCCAGCAGAAAGCTGTACATTTTTATGCACATTCCAGGTCTTCCTTTGCCTCTCGGACCTTAATTGTTTACAATTGGTGAGTAGATCACATCTCTCAAAGAGATTCTTCCTTAACTAGCTCTTATTTAGCTACCAGACAAGTACTCACTAGAGCATCACCCATCCACTATGAGAGAAGAGAATGTAAGAATGAGATTCCTCTGGGGAGATATTGGCCCAGCAGAAGTTCTTCAGGTCTTCTGGGGCACTAAGTAATTCCATACCTCCTCCCTCTCTTCTTTTCTGGAGCTCAGGCTGGGGAAATCTGAGAGTTGAAGTTGAGCAATTCTACAGAGCACCAAGTTAGTTTAAGAGTGTTATACGTGACTGAGCATTCTACAGCAGTGTTTTCAAACTTGGCAACTTTAAGATGGGTGGGCTTCAACTCCCAGAATTCCCCAACCAGCTTAAAGTTGCCAAGTTTCAAAAACACTGCTCTACAGCTATTGAACAAGTAACTCACAAGCTTGGCTTACCAATCCTGGTGGGTGGTTTCATATACTGCACTAAATCAAAGCTAAACAAGTCGCATTGTGGGTTAGGTTAGTATGTCAGGCAGAGTGGATCTGTGAGTACATTCCACACCAAAAATATACACCAGCGTTAGAGAGATTTAAAGAATGCAATGTCTTTATCTTGTTCTCCAAATAAATCCAGCCAGAATTTATAAACAATATCTGTTTGTTTATTGAGGAAAATAAAACTACATAAAATACAGGCCGCTTCTTCTCATTTATATGGCATCCAAGACTACAAAAAAACTTATCCAATACACAAGTTCAGCTCCAAAGTCTTTAGCCAAAAAAAACCTCTCAGAGAAGAGGTACACTACTTAGTTATTAGTTACAACTACATAACCTATAAAATGATTACATGATGACTAATACCTACTAGCCCTGAAGCATACAATCACCCACAATTTATTGACACTATGCACCTCCCCTTAGGTAACTAGCATGAAGATGCCAATAGGTGACAGTACATAGCAGTATACGTGCAAACTAGAAGGCCGATACAGGCGGCGTGATTTCTGTAGCCATAACAATTTGTTTGAAGATAAGCGATTTGCTCTTCTTCCCATGAGAACATCCTAACATAGTATACAAATTCAGCGATAATGCCATCTCATGGGGCATTCTGGGGGATAGAAACATTGCTGTCCACTTATTACGTTCTCCTTTCGAATCAACCACAATACAGGACATTTTGGGAAATGAAAAAATGATATTCGGTACATTCTATTAAAGTGTAACACACTAGTTGTGCTACCAGGCTAGTTCTTTACACTAACAATACATGCGCATCTACTTCTTCTCTCCCTCACAAAGCAAGAGGCTCGCAGTCTGTTATAGAGCATGGGTGAGAGATAAATGTACAAGAAGTTAACCTTGCTTTTTCTATAAATATGGCTTGCATTTTACACCTAGTAATGCTGGTTTTCTTCTTTATAAAAATGTCTAGTTCTTGCAATAAATATAGCTTATCAAAATATGTGCTGGAATCATAACGTGCAAAGGTTCTAATTATGGGCCAGGAAAAGCTCAACACCAGGCATTTTGCTATAAAGCTGCCTGTTTTTCCTAAAGCAGTCCACATCAGAATAAACCACTTAAAAAAAAAAAAATTACAAAACCACATATTAACCCCCCCCCCCCCCCATTATTGTCAGCCTTCCTAATTGCTGACTTAGAACATGACTGTTAAACCCTATTTCTTCATCCTTATTTATTATCTCTAATTTGGAGCAATCCATCATGCTCTATTGGAAATAAGCCGATAATGGAGAAAGAATGAAATATTTGGTATATTTACAGTAAATGTCTTGGTGGAGAATGATGATATTCTCACGCCTGATGAACAATACACATGGGAACCTCACATTATTCCAGACACCATCAGCAATTAGTTCTATTTATTGGGATATGTCTGAAACTCTCAATACTTTCACAATCTTTACCTCTCAGGCCACCAATTTTGGCTTAATTTGTTTGAGAAAACCAAGCTACACACTGGATCAATTTGAACAAGGTTGCTATTTATTGCAGTCTGGTATTAAGTCCTAACAAACCTAACAGAAGATTCAATCAATGAAAAAACCCAGAAATTTTATGATGAGAGCAAGTTGGTAATAAGATGGGGCAACTGAATCATCTTAGTCCTAGCATGAAAAGACTAATGTAAGAGTAAAAGTAGTAGTTCTTGTTGTTTTAGTAGCAATAGGAGGAGGAATGGAAATACCCTTTTGAACATACAAGACTGATTTAAAGATTCATTAACCTGGGCAGCCTAAAGAATTAAAAAAGCATTATTTTGACCAGTCCAGCTAGAGAAAAGTCTGCACCGTGTTTTATTATATATTTCTGGTCCTCCTTTATAGTTTCTACTTCCCTGGCTCTTTTATTACCAAATCATACAATGCTTCATTTTGTATCCCATTCAACTATTCCAAATAGATGTTTATTCATGTCTGCAGACCTAATACGGAGCACCGTGATTTTAAAAATATATTATTAATTTTTAAAAACACGAAAGCAGCAATAAAACACAGCTGTAGCCCTGAACGACTCTTAGAAACAACAGACAACTCGAAAACATTAAAGCCCCTTCTTTCACAGGTTTAAACGTGCACTCAGGCTACAATATTGCACAGTTTGTATTACCCTATTTCCCTTCTGAGAATAATTTGGATTCCCACTTTCCATTGTCATTAATAGGAGATTCTGCCTAAGCGCTTTCAGCTGGCATTAATAATGTTGTGCACCGTTGACATCTGTATCTTTAAAAAACTGATTTATCTGGCAAGCGGTGCACAATGGGTGGAGGAAATACCTCAAGATAACACCTAAAGAAAGATTAATTGTGTTCTGGTGCTTCCTTGGAATAATTGTTTACAAGAACGTTTATGCATTAGTGGCTGCCCAGGTTCAAAAGAATAACTCTTCAGACTGACGGGTTCTCCATTCTCAAAGATCCCAGTTCACTGCTGCTACAGACTGGTGCCTCTCGCTCCAGCTGAAAAACCCAGATTTCCGAATTCCAGAATTAAGCCGAGAGAAACTTTTTTCCTGGCGGAATGGCTATTTCTTTTTTATGATTAAGAACATGGCATATTTCAGGCACGTGGTTCTCCAACTGCTCAGAAATAACAGTACACAAATCTTTCACAGATGGAGATTTTCCCTGGAGAATTGATTTCTTTTTTTTTTTTTTTTTAAGTCTTGTTTAGTAGCACGCTTTTGGTGGAGAGCCTTAGAAATTCACTGCAAGCTTTACAGGGGCATTTTAAAAATAACAACAGTAACGTGCGGGCAAAAGTCAGAGAATATTTTGTTTCATAAAAATAATGTATCTTTTCCAAGCAGCTGACAATAGTCTGCATAAACAAACAAACATTCAAACAAGTAAGGTGGCAAACTTTAGCTGATCTTGTTTGATCTCAAAAAGCTAAGTAGGTCAGCCCTGGTTAGAACCTGGATGGAAGAGCACTTAGATAAGATTAGAAAGTAGGAAGAAAAGCATTCTGGAAGAAGCCAGTGGCAAACATTTGGTGTCCAAGTAATCCACAGAATTAAACTCAAATTGAGGAAACATTTCAATTAAATCCCATAAAATTGTGGTGAACTTAAAGCAGCTAAGGACAAAGGCTTGCTGGAGGAAAACAGGGTTTGTGTGGAACCAAACCAGTTCAAGAAAAGAGTGAACTATTATTACCAATGGAATTACTATAACCTTCATTTCCAGTCTTTCTGTAGCCCAAAGTACATCGCCTGTACACAGGGAGGTGTAGTTGGCAGAGTTGGGGAAAGAACAAGTTATGTAGCAATTCAAATCATGCTTCTTTAAAGCATCTTTTCCTACCTTGTCCCTTCAGATGTGTTGGAACCAGCACTCCTGAATTTCTATCCAGGATGGCTCTTGGCTTGGAATTTCTGCAGAGCACCCGATACTCATGGATATTCCCACACTGAATGAGACACAAATCCACAGTTGGAAAAAAGGGTGCAGAAAATAATGAATGCAAGTGCTCATGAAGATGGAAAGGAGGAGGAAATGAATGACCAGGTTGGTGAGAAAGTTATCTGCCAAAATGGTCTCCTCCTGCAGGAACCATATTTTGATATGATGGGGGGAAAAAAGATATTCCATTTGTCTTCTAATATCAGCAAAAAGAAATCCAGTTGTAATGAAATTGTGTGCATCTGTTAGTCAATTCTGAAAAGTCTGAATGTAATGGCTAGGACTCAGACTGGCCGAGATGCAAGAAACTGGTGCGTATACAGCCAGCTACAAGGTTCTCCACTATCAGCAAAGATAGTTATCTGCCTCTTCACCAGATAACACAAAGGCTACTAGAAAAAAAGTCAGAATGTACCTGGATTTTTCTTCCTACTAGCATACATTTTCTAGGAGGGAAGCACCCAAATTAACTCCCTACTTGTGATGGAATGGAATTATGAAGGCCAGGCTCAGGGAGATAAGCATTTTCTTAGCTCGCTGCAAGAGCGTGGGAACTACAAGAGGATGAGGCTGGCACCTCCCTGAGGAATTCACAGTGTTGTGGCTGGCTGACTTAGGAGATGGGGTTTCAGTCTGGGAAGATTCTTGCTAGAGGTTGTAGCTAATAAACATAGCTGAACTGATTTCGCATTGTCTCTTGGAGTTCTTTGGGCTAAACCTGACACTACTGAGTTCATGGCAGACTTCTTTTGTATCTACATTGTCTACCTGTATAAGCCTTCCCAAAATCATACCCCCCATGATATTGGGACTACAAGTTCCAAAATTGACTTGTCTAACAACTAGGAATTCTGGAAGGTTTTATATCAAAATATCAGGAAGGACCACGTTCAAAAAGATTGATTTAGAGCCGTAATTGTCTGGAGTTTTAAACTTGGCTGATCTGGCTCTTTTCTACAGAAAATTAACTGTGGTGTTAAGGGCTACAGAGAAAAATTGGGAAAGAAAAGGAGGAGAGGGGAACGAGCGGTGAACCTTCCATTTGTCTATGTGTGTGTGTGGGGGGGGGGGAGGTCTAGGTGTGTAGCCGTGACGAAAGAATGTAATGCCAGATATGGAATTTCTGTTTTGCAATTTTTCAAAAGCTTATGAAAAAGGCTTCTGTTGAAGAATTCTGTTCAGGATGCTTAAACATGTCTACATTTCTCTTAGTGGTGTTTTTGAACTTGGAAGGAAGGAAGGAAGGAAGGAAGGAAGGAAGGAAGGAAGGAAGGAAGGAAGGAAGGAAGGAAGGAAATAATCATCAGTATATGCAGGCCAAGGATAGAAGAATCTCAAAATGTGAAACATACTGTATTTCAAGATGACATATTAGAACATGGCCAAATGGTCTCCATGGGAGGGGGGAGGGGGTATTCAAATGCCACATGCTGCTACAGACAGTAAAACTTTTCCATATAAATTATCTACAGAACTGTATAAAAGCCATAGAGGGAGCTGTATATACAACATCAGATAACCAGAAGTATGCTACTTTGAAATGTGGAGGTTCGGTCCATGTCATGGCTAATGGTCATCCCTAGACTACTCTCCATTTCAGTTTCCATTTCCTTGTATAAAGATATAAATAAATAAATAAATAAATAAATAAATAAATAAATAAATAAATAAAGAAAGAAAGAAAGAAAGAAAGAAAGAAAGAAAGCAAGCAAGCTAGAATCAAGTCTTCCATTCAAGATTGCTTTGCTGAAATTCACTCTTCATCTTTAACCATCTTAACAAGTATTGCTTTCATCTTTACAAATGCCTTTATGTATAGATATGTAAGTCCTTATCACATTTCTCTTTAAAATTGCAAATGTATCCATACACATATATTTCAAAGGATTTCATTTTCATTTTTCCTGTTTTTCTGCTCATATTAGTTTATGCTAGTTTATTTTTGATGCTCAGTGTGTTTAATTTAAAAAAAAAAAATTAAAATTAAAGGCATATTTCATCACCCTTTCACCCAATGATACTGTGACCATGAACTTAAATATCCATGAATATAATCAAAACATCCAATATTAACCTAAAAATAGAGCAGAGATGCAAATGAAGAAAAGGCCAAGGGTTTTCGTGGATGGGGGAGCAGAACAGGCTAAGTTCAAACTCATGTCACAATTTAAAACTGAGCAATGTGTTTAGACGTGGCAATGAAAGGAAAGCAGAGTTGGTGGTAGTCAGATCCCAGTGGGAAGGCAAACAGTTGATCAAAAGCAATCAACATCACTTCTGGGATGTGAATTAACCCTACCTGAGAACAGTGATTCTCAACCTCAGCAACTTTAGGACATGTGGACATCAGCATACCAGCTAGGGAATTCTGCAAGTTGAAGTCTACATGTCTTAAGCAGCTGAGGTTGAGAAACGCTGTCCCAAAAGGACTCCATGAAGAAACCATGACTTGGTGTATGACGTTGCTTCCGTTCTCAGTTTCCGACAATTTAAGGAATGTGCTTATCCAGTAGCCTAAATGAAAATACCTCTTCCCCCTAATGAGAATGGAGAGAAATTCATTTGGTTTCTCTGTTCACAGAGACGTCTGTCATTTTGCTTTTGGTTTTTTCAAACCAGTGTATGGACCAAAATTCAGTTACTCTTCCAAATTCAAGCTTCTCTGAATTTGGTGATGCAGTTTCCCCAATAAAATATAATAAAATAAAACAGAAATGTGGACTGCACTGAGTTAAAAGTATTAATCTTCCTACATGTATCCACACTTCCCTGATTGGCCCATCAAATAATTACAGTAATTTCCTAAAAATAAAAAAGTAGTCCAAGGAACTACATCTACGTAGTTCGTTCTATATAGAATAATTAGTGTATGTAATGCACCAGCCCAAGATCACATTACTAACATTTGATGGATTATGGAAAAGGCCAGCGAATTACCAAAAGAAATCTATTTTGCTTTATTGATTATACTAAGGCCTTTTACTGCATAGAGTGCAACAAATGTGGATAACCCTTTAGAACATGGGTTATCAGGCCACCTCATCAGCCTGTTGAAGAATTTGTATGATCGTTACAAAGCAACAGTTAGAATGGAATATGGAACCACTAAATATTTCAAAATTAGTAAAGGAATGCACCAGGGCTGTACACCATTACTGTCTGCATTAATTTCCATGGAGCATGAGCAATGCTGGACTAGATGAAATAGAAACTGGAATTAAAATGGCTGGAAACTAGGAAGATTTAAGGAATCTTTCATTGAAGATGAAGGAACACAGAGCTAGAACCTACTTGATAGGTTTTTTTTTTAAGTAGAAGTTGAAGTGGTAAACAGATTTTATCTTCCTAGTCTGAAAAATTCACAGGGATGGTAACTGAAGTCAGGAACAAAGTATCTGCTAATTGGAAAAAGAAGTAGGCAAAATAGACTCATCACACTACAAGAAAGATATGTATTATCAGGGTTATGGTTATTCTAATCATAATATATATCAGAAAGGCCAGATAAAGAAAAATGGATGCCTCTGGCTTGGATACTGGGGAAAAAATGTTGAAATACCTTAGACCAGGGTTCCTCAGCCTCAGCAACTTTAAGATGGGTGGACTTCAACTCCCAGAATTCCCCAGCCAGCCATTCTGGCTAGGGAATTCTGGGAGTTGAAGTCCACCCATCTTAAAGTTGCTGAGGTTGAGGAACCCTGCCTTAGACAGTAAGAAGAACAAATAATTCAGTACTAGATGAAGTAAAACCAGACTGTTCACTAGAAGAACTAATAAAGAAGCTAAAGCTTAAATATTTTGGAGACATCATGTGCGGGCAAGAGCTATTGGAGAAGACCCTGATGCATGAAAAAATGGGAGGCAATCAAAGAGTCTGACCATGGAGAAGGTAGCCAGATACTATCACGGATGCAAAAATTCAAAGAAGCAGTGAATAACAGACAACCTGGGTGAAATGATGTCCCTCAGATCAAGAAGAGTCAGAAGCAACTGAACAACAACAGTGGCCATCTGGATTTTTATAGTGCTGTTCTGGCAGCCCTGATGGTGCTTTCAGATCAAGAGAAGGACTGGTTTGAATAAACTCCCATGACCTCCTTTGTTCTTCTAGACAAATTCTAACCTGTTCTTCTAGAATGACTGACTGTTGCTTGTGCTAATCCCATTATTAATAACAACTCATCCCAATTAGCAACATTTACATAGCTCAAGAATGACAAAAAGTTTTGTCAGCTTTGACGGCAGGTAAAAGAAAACAGGCAGTTGATGTTTGTGACAGTCATAAAGAAGCTTGCAATCAGAATAGTTGTCAAAAGAATGCAGAGGCTACTGGTGGTGACATTCCTGATGATGACAAGGTTTTTGAACCAGGCATCAAGGTGGAAACTGTTTTTCCTCTTTCTTATCATAACAGACACCAAGTTCCCAAGATGTGACACTGAAATACATTTTTATTATTATTGTACTACCCTTCTGCTAAGAAGGCTTCAAAAACATTCTCACAAGCATTGATAATGTTGAAAGCCAATGGAAAATACAGATCTTCTTAAATCCTTGCAACAGGCTAATTTATTATGGGAAGTGCTACATTGCAAGATGTCCTTCTGACATCTCAGGTACTTTTGGACCTGGTTTAAGCTTAGATTCTTTTGTGGACCCTGTTAATTATTGATGCATCGATTGTTCATATTCATTTATTATGATGAAGCAAACCCCGGCTTACCATAATGCATGAACCAGGCTAATATGTCAGATTAGGACTGGAGAGATATAGTTTCAAGCTCCCATTTGGCCTTATGGCTCATTGGATGATGCTCGACCAGTCACCCTCAGTCAAATTTGCCAACTAGCTTTGTTGCAAAAATAGAGACTTTAGTTGCCATATGGAATTCCTTGGAAGAAAGACCCTTGATGAAACTAATGCATTTGCAAAAATATGCATGGATGTGTAAGTCATCCAGTGAGCTTGGTGGTCAATTGGGACTTGAATCAGGGTCTCCTGAATTGCAATCCACCACCTTAACTACTATGCTACATTGGTTCTCTCAAGATTTACTAGACCGAGTAGTAGTATTACTAGTGGCATCATCAGTTTGAAAACCTCACTGAGTACATTTATTACACTGATATTTAGGCTTTCCCAAAACTACCCACTGAAATCAACTCCTCTGACCCTTTTTCTCTTAAGCTTCACATGAGCATTCTTTCCTTTAGCCTTACAAAGCATGGTAAGGAATGCAAATTATTGTGATTGGTGGTTCCTGTAGACCAGCATTTCTCAACCTTGGCAACTTTAAGCTGCATGGACTTACTCCCAGAATTCTAGGCATTGACGTCCATACAGCTTAGAATTGCCAAGGTTGAAAAACACTGCTATAGACTAACTTTTTTGTTGTTGTTTACAACACATAATAGCACTTGTGTGTTTCCCTATTCCTGCAGAGCCTGGCTAATGTTCTGTTAGTCAGCAAATACAAAAAGAGGCCCATTACCTTCTTGGCTGAACTGGTATATATGCAAGTCTCCAATCAGTGCACACAGGTAAGAAGTAATATTGAATAAGAAATAAAACAATAAATAAAATAAAATAAAATAAAATAAGAGAGCAACACAAAACTCTTGGGGAATCCTATTACAACAAGTCCATTGGAATAATCGAGTCCAACTCAACAGCAGGTTACAGTAGTTAGCAAATAGCCACAGGGGAAGTATTACGATAATTAGCAATACATCAGAAGCCTCACACGGGTTCTTGAACTTTATGATACTGTTGCTCCCAAAAATAATAAAATGGAATTGCACAAACACTCCCCACTGTGAATAAAATTAATGATTTTAGTGGGGCTAAGAAATAAATAAACTACTTACTTTTAATAATTAAACATTAATCTCTATAGCAAGCAAAACAGGGATATAACTTTCAACTTGATAAAACAAAACACTTTTGGGGGAAATAGCGACAACAACCCCCCCCCCCCAAAGAACTTAAAACTATATGTTTAATGGGAAAGATAAGCTTGCTTACTTTTGCAGAATTCTGGAAATCTGGTTTCATTTTGAAGACAACCATTCTCATTCCTCCAAAGTTAGGGAAAATAAAATACGAATTTTTCTTACCTTAAACCATCTTCTCTTAAACTGCTGCAGGTTGCAAAAGCCTGGCAGGCTGTACATTGCTTTTGGTGTTCTCTCTCCCACTGTAGCCCCACAGAGAACCCCTTACAGCCCACCTGCTCTTTCTCTCCCAAGTATCTGAAAAGCTCTCCTTCCAACCTTGCAGTTTCCTCCTCTCTGCTTTCTCACAGCCCTTCCTCCCTTCCTTCTTTTGTAATTCCTCCTGTAAAGAAAAAGTTTGAGCTTTGGACAGAGCATTATTACTTCTGCTTTGAAAGGCAAATGCAGTGTGTTTAAAAACCAGCACCACAACCAAGACCCACTTAGGCTTCATACCCTGTTCTGGAACTGCTTGGCATTCCATATACTTCTATACAAAACTGATAAGCTTCCTTGGAAACAGCTTGCAAAGAAGGAACTCGGGCAACCCTCATGGTGGTCCATACTTGGAGAAATGTTAGCACACTAACCACCAACCACATTTTAGCATAGAATATTGTGCAAACCCAGTCTGTATCTCAGTTTATGGTTTCAGTAAACCCAGAAAGCTGTATTATGTCAATTATGTTTCAGTTAACTGTAGGCAAATATGTCATCTTACACCTCCAAATTAGGACTGAAGGCTCAGAGTTAAGTACATTCAGGATTAAATGGCTGAGTTTACACACTTGAAGAAGCCCTGTATGGATTGCTTGGTTTTAGCTTAGTGTGAACTCAACCACTGGGCTTTCTGGGATAAAATGTGTTCCCTGTGGAGCAGTGTTTCTCAGCCTTGGCAATTTGAAGATGCAAGGACTTCAACTCCAGAATACAGCAGAAAGTTTGAACCACCCACCCAACTTATCCCAGGCCTTTCTCTCCTGGACTGAGGAAATGTCTGCCCATCTGTGGTCCAGAGGGAGACTTTAAGTATGTTTCTATATGGGGACTGCCTAGTTTGCACATCACCCTAAACTAAAACACATTTGGTTTAAATGAGGTTTAGGGTTTCCTGAATCCAGCCAACTGTGGTTTATTCAACAATAGCTAAACAGATAAATAAGCTGTATTACTTTAAACTAGTGCTGTATCTGTGTCTCTCTGTAGGTTTGGATATGACTCTTATCTACCACCCAACACATCAAGTGGATGTTGGGAGTAAAATCCTTCCCTCTTCCTTATCCAAACCAGCTTTCCTCAACCTGGCATACATCCTTCATACTTTAGGCTACAATGATAGCCAATGATGAACCAGCTACATGAAGGGGATGTCTTCCAATAGACTTGAACAGCTGAAGAAAGTGCTCCTTGGAACAAGACAGGACATGGGTTCTCTCCAAGCAACAAGTAATATCCTACTCCAAAAAATAATAAAATACTCAAATATGCCTTGTAATTCTTGAAAAGTTTTTTTTCAATTTATTTATATTTATTTATAAATCAAATTTATATGCTGCCCGTCTCACTATATAAGTGACTCTAGGTGGCTCACAGATAAAAGTCATAAAACAGCAAAAAAACTACAAAAACAAAGTTAAAAGATGGAAAGAGCATCCATAAGTCACCAGCCACACCCAGTGCTGAGAGCCCCCATTGGATCCCCAGGCTAGTCAGCAGAGCCAAGTCTTAATGCTCTTCTGGAAGGCCAGAAGAGTGGGGGCCAATCTCACCTTGCGGGGCAAGATTCCACAGGGTGAGAGCCACGGCAGAAGAGGCTCTCCTTCTACACCCCATCCGTCAAAATTCATTAACTGACAGGGTCCATAGCGTGCCCTTCCTGCCAGATTGGCTATTCCTCAGGTAACCTGGGTCCATGGCATGTTTTCCTACCTTATTCTCAGAGCATTTTAGATTTTTTTTTTTTAAATCCTCTCTCACTTTGTTGATTTGGGCAGAGCTTGCAGCTCTTTTCTCTCTCCCTTCCTCCGCAGCCTCCCTGGCTGCCTACATTTCCTGATGTGAAAAAGACACCAAGGAGGAAAGTCCTAATTATGTCATCCTTTGAGAATGAACAGAAGGGTGCTGAACTGTGCATTGGAAAACATTCATATTCACCCCTTGGCCTCTCCATCCTTAAAGAATTGCAAGAACAGTCCACTCCACTTGGGAGAATTCCCCCAGAAATGCCTTTGTTCTTCTGAATTTTCAGAAGCAAGGTCTTCTTCACCAAACAGAATGTAAATCCATAGAAAAAATGCAGGAGAATTTCTTTGCACAGCACGCTGTTTGATCCTCTGGAATTATGCACCTGAAAATACCTTGTTGGAAATCCAGCACCTCTCTCTTTCTCTCTCTCTCTCTTTTTTTAAAAAGGTGGGGGCAGTTAATAATCTGCCATAAATACCTTGATATGAGGCTATTTCCCATGCGTGTTTCCTTTTTCAGCATTTTTCTAACGCCAAAGAGCTGATGGGGAGCCTTGCCGACTCCAGTACATCATTAAACAGAGCCTCTACCATCTGCTTCAACTCCTAATTATAAATGCAAAACAACATAATTCACAATTGCATCATAAAAAAGTAAAATATAAGTGATTTAAATGCATGTGCTTTGCTAATGCAAGACAGCGTTCATCTGTTACGTTCCCCCCACCCCACCCGCCCCTTGTGTTCAGAGGGAACCTCCAGGGTGAAATGTTTTCATGGAGAGAAAAGGGGAAGACCTTTAAATGATTGAAAAAGCACAAGAATTAAAACATGGGTGCTCACACATTCTGAAATAGATACTATTTGCATGCATGGGTTACATACAGCCTCACAATAATTTGATGTAAGATCAAAGCATATCAGATTGGGGTGACATGAAATATTCAGATTAAAGCATTTCAGAGTCGTATGAATCCTTGCTAAAACATAAAGTGAGACCTAAGCACACATGATAAGAAGCAAAGACTTTTTTTTTATAGAGAAGGGGTATTGAAACCAATGGTTTCTGGGCCCCACGCTGGGGGAAGCATTCAACCTACTGTTCAGCATTGCATAGGATCACATTCCCCAAGAAAATAGTCCTAAACTATTTTGGATTCCTCCATACACACTTCCGCTCCTTTGACTTCAAAGGACAAAGAAGAAAGAAGAAAATTACACAGCCTTAGGTTAACATTCTGTGCCTTGAATTTCTCAGTGCCTTTAGAAGGTCCTGCTTGAAAGGAAATCTGACTGTTCAGTCAGACCCGTGCCCATGGTGGTGCATTTATGATGGCATTATTTATTATTATTAATAAAGATTAATACGATGTTGGGCATTGTCACAAGAATTGCAGCTACACCAGAGGTCACAGTCTAGCACTCTTTTGCCTGCCACATTTGTTCACAGGACCCCAATATAATTTTTGTAATATTCACTAAAGCCCCAGTTCAGCACGAGGAAGCCAAAATCTCAGCCAACATGTCATGAGCATTGAGAGCAAAAATACAATGATCTCATGAAACTGGAACCAGGTTTACAATGATTTCCCTTTAACAAACGCTCGTCCCATCCTGCAAAATTGAGCTTTTTATTATTGTCCGGATTTGTGGAAGATCCTGGATCGTGATGGTTGTTTCTTGGTATATGTTATCCATTGTTCTCTTTTGGGCTAGCTGGAAATGAAACTGCTTTTGCAATTATTTTTCAAGGAGAACCAAATGTTGACCCAATTCTCATAGATTGGATTCTAATCTATGTTGATTCTAATGCTGGATTGTTGGATTCTTGAATTTACTATGGTTATTGCATGGTCAAGTGATACAGGCAATCATCTCTGTCCAGCAACCTGAGCTTCCTCAGTTCCTCACATTTGGAAAAGTCCTTGCAGATGTCTTCTCTCTTAATTTAACTGAAGTGGTCCAGAACACTATTAATATGATTTATTAATAATTGTATTATAAGCTCCATGACTGTTTTGCACCATATTTGCACTGGGAAAAGAAAGGTGGTATAACCCAAAGCTGTTGGGCTCATACTGAGCAAATGGTTCCCAATTACACATTACTCCTTGTAAGAGATTCCTTCGAAAGCAATTGAGAGTGAGCGGTTCATCCACAGTTGATGAGTTTCCCGAGGAGTCATTAATCTAAAAAGCATTTTGTCAGCTTTCCTGTGTATCCATCACTGTGTTCAGAGTTTTCTACAGCAGGAGCAGTACCACACTCTCAGCTGAGGGTCTGAGATAGAGGTTTGGAAGTAGATGGATTCTCATAATCTCTATATAATAATGGGGAATAACCTTTGGTGGCAGAAAGGTCCTGCCCCTAAATTTGACAGGAGGGATAGGAAGAGGAACAAGGCCAAGATGGCTGGCCCCATATCATGCATATGGCAGCGTCCAGGTTTTTGTATGCCCAGGAAAAGCTTTTTAAAATTAGGTATGCGCTACCATTTATGTTCATTTCTTGCCTCAAAACTGTGGAAAACACTGCTGATTTTCAGCCATATGAGGGTTGCAGGAAAGGGGTCCTTGTATTGCACACTGCCCTGAGGCTGAAGGTTGCCCACTCCAAATATGTAATCTTTATTTACTTACATTTTTTAGATACATCATACTCCAAAAAGCCTCCCTGTGGCTTAACATCTCAGATTCAAAGAGTAGCTCGTGAATTAGTTTTGCTGATTCTTTGAAATGTTTAACGTCTCTATCTTTTTCCCACAAAGGAGACTTAAAAAACGGTAAACAGGAAAGAAGAAAATATACAATGAAATAAAATCAAAATAATAAGGAATTGGTCGTGCTTCCACATTCCATTCACTGCTCTGCTTGAACGATGGAAGGAAGAGCGAAAGAGAACTCATTGAGTGACATCACAACCTCTCTTCGTAGTTTCGTATCAATGTTAAACAGCTTCCATGGGATTCTTTAAATGGGGCACCCTTTAGATGCAATGGACTTCAACTTCCATCATCCAGGTCAACGTACCACAGTGATAAATTATAATCTCTCAGTGTGCATTGAACATACTGTCTAGGTAAGGAGAAAGGGGGTAGACTATCACCTTAATAGAGCTTTCCCCAGCTTGGAACCCACTATTTGCATTGGAGCTACAATTTCACAAACTCCCAGGAAGCAAGTGGAGAATGGGAACTTGGGAAGGCTTCATTAGCTGAAAACGTGAAGGCCAGGCAGATTTGAATGAAGAGAAAGATGCGGTTATTGCATTTATCCCTTTTATTTTGTGTCCTTCCTATCCACGTGTGTCTTTGCAAGAGAATCGAGAGGAATGATAACCCTTGGATTTCTAATCTTCATTTTAAAAAAATTCCAGGACTGTTTCTGGAAAAGGAGATTTAAAGTTCATTTGAAAGGTTGTATTTATTTATTTATTGTCTGTCTTCCCTAGTGGAGCAGTAACTCCTATCCTAAGGGAAAAAACTCAGAAATCTTATATTTTAATTTTGTTGGAACAGAACACCAGTGTATTGTCAATCTACAGATAACTGCAATGGTCAAGGAATGCATAATTTTTCTAATTTATATGTTATCTTTAAAATGTGGCTTTCACCCCCAGTTTGTAAAGATCTTTTTGTTAAAAAAAAAAAAAACCCCTAACAGTTTAGCACACACTCTCTCTTTCTAAGGGGCTCTTTTTATATATAACATAGATGTTGAAATAAATGTCCCTAGTCTTACATAACAAATGCCACTTATTCTTCTTAATGAAGTATAAAACTGTGAAGCCATTTCATCACCGTAAATCAACCAAAGTCTACTGAGTTGATTCTCCATCATAATAAATGCCACTACCTTTTATGAAATTCTGTTGTTTTTTAAATTGCACTGAATACTACACATGGTTGCCTGAACCTTCATAATCCAAGTATTTTATGAAGATATGCCCTTTTTTTCAATTAACCTATTTCTCTGACTCTCCTAAGATTGTTTAATACACCATAGCCCAGATATTTAATAACCAGTTCAATATTGGTGAGATGTTTTTTCCAGTTATAACTCATAATAGTCAACTTTGCAGTGGAAAGAAGATGAATAACCATTTTCTGAGCCACTAATAAAATATTGGGTTTCATGTAATAAAATAACTATATGTTATTTGGGGAGATACCCTGATACTTGCGTTTTTCCCCATGACACATAAATGTTATCAGAGAAAGAAAGAGGACCAGGTAGAAATAATGAGGAAGAAAAATCACTGCTACTAATAATAGTGATGATGATGACGATGATGATGATGATGACGACGATGATGATGGTGATAGTGATGGTGGTGATGATGATGAGTCCGGGTACAACTGTATTTTAGAATTGTATTTTAATTTAATTTAGAGTGAATCTAGGATTTAGCCATTCATAAAAGGAGGGCAATTAGCATGAAATGAAAAACATTGGCTTTGCTATAGGTCCAACAACTCCATCAAAACGACCATCCATGTATGGTAGAAAGACATGGCTAGATGATTTTCATCCAAAAATGAAAAATAAGGTAGAGACACAGCTTCAGAAAGGGACAAACCTGTGCAGAACCCTAATCTGAATACTCTGCAGACACATTCACAACCATGGGCAAAAGCTAGACTAGTGTAAAATCTATGCCAGTATCTACTTCTTCTACTTGTAAAAGTAATTTCTTTCCATTGATTCAGAGAACAGGTAAAAATGGAAACCACAGACTTTTCCTGCATTTTTCTTTCGAAGCTGGGAACATTTTGGACGAGTACAAATATTCCTTGGCTGTAGCCACAATGGAGCTGACACTGCAGAAAGGCAATCACCAGAATGGAAAAGCAGGTTAAAAATAAAATAATAAAATAAGTCTCTTTGATTTCTCCCAGTTAGGTAGCAGCACCTAGCATGATCTTGATTCTTTTCAGAAATATTACCAGGGTCTGATCTGGTTAACATTTGAATGAGAATATCTGGATATTCCCAGATTCTCAGAAGAAGAAAATGGCAAACCACTTCCTTAATGTTGCCAAGAAATCTACATGAACATGTCGAAGTCACTAGGATTAGAGCTTAACTTTTGGCTGGAGTCTTTAAAAGCATTTTTATGAATGGAAAAGTGGGGACATGTTAAAGCACTCAGAATGATGCTCTCAGCTTTCCCGTTAGCCTCTTTTTCCCCATTCCCAAATGAAACATTTGTTTTATTTCAAATATTCTTTTAGCCCAACCGAAAGCAACAAAATGAGAGAGAGAGAGAGAGAGAGAGAGAGAGAATGAGACAGATATCATAAATAGTGTTACCCAGCAGTCTTCCATATTTACAAATATATTTCTTTCCCCATACAACAGAACAGCAACTAGAGAACAATGAGGCCGGCAGAGCCGAAAATCAGAAGGTGAACTGCCTGCTCATTAGAAAATGATTTTGTAAGAGGAAAAAATTACAGCTTTGAAGAGGCGATTAGAGTATTTGACCCTGCCAGCTGCCAGGTCTTTTCTGATAAGCACTCATTTGGAAATCATTTTTGTATTTCTAAACACAGAACCATACTTTCTTACTGGAACCAGGAAGTATTAAGTGATGAGGTTAAGCCAGCCATAATCAGAACAAAGTCTGATTGTCATATACCTTCTGGGCCATGAACCAGCTTTATTCCTAACCAATTTGGGTGGATGTGAGATCTGCTAGCCTCAGAGGAGACACGACAGGAGTTTCACCTGTATCCACCCCCCACCCCCCAAAAATATAAAATTAATTCAGGGAGGCACAGACAAACCTTGGGATCTATACTGACTGGACATGTAATATGGAAGAAGATTTCTCTGGGCTTTTTTCCTTGCCAAGATTCATGGATCAAGATTTTCCCTTGCTTTATAAAGCATTGAATCAAAAGATGTGATTCAATGCTTAGAGTTCTGGAAGATCCAAATTCAGATCCTTATCCATCAAATTCATTTGTAGGGTGCTCACTATGTTCTCATTCATAGATGATCTCATTCACACATGGCACCAATAGAGTTTGGATCTTAAACCAATCTACTTCCAAAATAGTTGTGCAAATAAATGCTGTATGTAGAGAAGACTAAATTGTATATTTACATTTGGTAGTGGGATGGAAGAATCACCCATCTTTCTTACTTTCTTGAAGAGTAAAAATTTGCTTGTAGTATTGGGGTTTTAGCTGTGTTTTTATTGAACATGACCCCAAAATACTCCTTCCAGCACCCTCTCACTTCAATTTCATCCAAAATAATGTTATCATTTTTCTTTTGAATTTTGCCCACTCTGCTGGAGGATCTTTAATAGGTCCACCCACTTTCAAAATAATTCTTTATTTCCATCAAAATTACTGTTTTCCCTGCCTCTTTCATCTTAACCTTGCTTTCCTTGACTACAGTCTTTGCAACTATCCTTTTCTTTCGAAACATATTGATTCTCTCTCGTCCTCCTTCGTGAAGCATTCATCCTTTAAAGGGATTTTTTTTCTCATCCACAGCCTCTTTCACTTCATCCTTTCATCAAGCGTCTTTTGTTCATTCTTCCTATTAGCATAACTCCACATACTTCTGGGGCATCCTGTAACTTAATTCTTTCCACTCTATCCCAAACAGCTTCCACATTTTCCTTATTTCCACTTTCTATTCATTGTGTGGGGAATGTAATCTATCTTCTGGTACTTTTTCATATAGGACTTGAACTTTCTCTTCGTGCCTCTTCTAATTTTCACGTTAGTTTTCTCTTAGATCTTTCCTAGCCTTCCCCCTGTCCATTTTTTCCCAAGATCCACTTCTGACACTACCAAAACCAGCTTGTTCTACCTTCAGCACCTCTCAACACATATCCTTCAGTAATTCAGTAATTCTCTCAATCTTTCATGTTAAACAACCAAATCAATCAAGCTTTTAGAATTATTGTATTTTCTTTGCCGCGTGTATGCATCCATACTCTTATTTTCAACCACATACTCAAAACAGACCTT
The DNA here is from genome assembly GCF_059951505.1 of Python bivittatus. NCBI lineage: Eukaryota > Metazoa > Chordata > Lepidosauria > Squamata > Pythonidae > Python > Python bivittatus. The sequence goes on along the minus strand of NW_028277094.1, from coordinate 458,649 downwards.
TTTCTAAACTGTTACCCACCAGTTACCATTCTCATTCATTCATGGATCTCCAAATGGCCTGATCGCTTTTTCTGTGCTCTGTCTTTTGATTCCTACCACTCATTCAGTGACCGTTCAAAGTTATGATGGCACTGAAAAAGGAGACTTACAACCGATCCTCAAAGTTGCAGCTCTTGCAGGGTCTCCATAGTCACATGATCACAACTCAGGCATTTGTCAACTGGCGTGCATTTACAATGGTTGCAGAGTCCCGCAGTCATGTGATCATCATTTGCAAGCTTCACAGATGGCTACCAACAAGCAAAGTCAATAGAGAAGCCGGCAGGAGGTCACAAGTCATGGTCAGGTGACATTGCACTTGACAACCCGTGGTGATTTGCTTTACAACCGCAGCTGAAACTGACATCATAAGTCAGCATGGTCATGTGACGTTTCACTTAATGACCATGCCACTTAACAACAGAGTTGCTGGTCCCAATTGCAGTCAGTAAGTGAGGGCTACCTATACCTTGCAAGCCTACAAACTGTTTCTGCTTCCCACCAACTAGGAGGAACATGCAGTATACTGGCACTCAGAAGTAGGATGATTTTTGGTATACATGAACATATATTTGGAGGGTAGAGGGAAGTCTTGTAAACCTGACATAAACCTTACTACGACCTTTTAGAGGAGAACAGTATTATTACATCCATGCTATAACTGGGGGAAAGGAAAAGATGAGAAAGATTACAAAGTGAGTTAATAGAAAAAGTGACATTCCGGGAACATTATGATTCATAGTTCTCAGCTATTTAGGCTGTTGCATAAAAAAGGATTTAAAAACCTCCAAGCTTTAAAATATAAGCTGTAATAATGATGACACTGAAAGGTAACAATTTTTGTCTTTGGCAGAAATCCCAAGTACACTTATAATTCGGCAACTTTTAAAAAACTTTTCAACTTCTGTGTTTTCGTGTGCCTTCAATGTATTCCTAGGGTTGACATTAAGGAACTGCCAAATGTCCTGCAACAAAATGATTCAATCTTTGCTTTTTTCCTTTCTTGTACAATCACTAATATGAAAGGCTGTGACTTTATGCATCACCCATAAATGCAGATTAAAAAGAAAAGATGCAAAAAAGAAGAGCGAGGGAACTTAATTTAAAGGCGTCCTGCAATTTACACATGTTGTCATTGTTGCCTTACTAGTGTCATACGCAAGTGTTTCCTCTGAACGGATTTAATTTTTAATTTTCCGGAATCAGTGTTAACCAGGAAAAAGGTAATTGTTGTCAAGAGTATTCAAACTGTCAGAATATCATTCAATCTAAAAGCGGTTAGAATCCCTGCAAAAGTAATTACTGAAACTCTATTCAAGTGTAATAATAACCTGCCACTGATGGCAGCAATTACGGGAAAAGTGTAATAGAAATCAAAGAAGCATTTTTCTCTGACAAGTACGTTTCTAACTAAGGTTTACATTGGCGGAATACTGTTGACAATGACAATCTGCTATATCACTCTTAATCACACTTAGCATGATGCTACAGGCTGAACTGTTCCCATTTTGCAATGAGTCTAATTGCGTGTTTCATCTGACACTGTCCACACTTACAATGCGATCGGGTGGGGGGTGGGTTATGTGTTGGATGACCTGAAAAACTGGTAGTGTAGAGGTCCAAAAATAGATCTAACATAGCTTTATAAGAAATTTAACTCAGCAAACGACAAGAAATTCCCCAGAATGTCACTATGTATCACAGTGTTCCCCACTCTGCTGCCCCAGACACCCAAAAAATGTTCTCGTGGCCCCTTAGATGATTTTTTCGTGGTTTGCAGCAAAATGTCTGCTTACATCCAACCCTGCATTTCTAGATCATTGTGCTACACATTGGGGCCTTGCTCCTCATGTTTTGTGGGGCCAAGGGTTCCTGGGGATTTTTACCAGTGAAACGGCGTAATTATTTGCCAAACACTGGTAATGTGATTTTTGTTAGGATATAAGGTTCACTGAACCTTTGGATATACTTACAGTATCTCTAAAATAGAAAAAAACAAAAATAAAAGCAGAATCTAGAAAGTCGCCAGAGGTGAAGGAGAAGGTCCCATCAACTTGTGTGACATTTTGACATCCCTCAGAACCCAAAAATGATACTTTAATAAAACTGTAGGTCCCAGCCACCAGATAGAGATCTGCTCCTAATGAAGAAAATACTAAAAAGGGAAGAGGGAAGAAATACTTTCCGTCTTGCAGAACGGATCTCAGCCTTGTGAGGTAGTCCAGACAAGAAGCACACCCAGATGAGCTCATCCTACTTTATTGTAAGGTTACATTAACAGAATCTTGCAAGTCTGAAAGTATTTCTCCCCTCCCCTCTTTTCTCTAGAAAGGAAAACTAGGGAAGGTCCTGTCTGAAATGCTTCCCATGCTTTTCCCCCTCCTGCAGACTGAGCTGTCTCTTATTAGACCGTTGCCTAGGCTGCGGGTCTTCGTCCTGTCTCCCAAGGTCGTTCCCACATACCATTACACATATAGAAGGTTGGGGGTATTATTTTTAATTGAATTGGCTGTGATCTCCCCCTCCATTTTCTTTCCTTTTACCTTACATATAAGTATTAGCTCTCCAGCCGATAAGGATTCAAGTGACTGACATCTAACCAAGTCACAACTGCAGATTCCACCAGCCCTTCACCCCTACATGAAAAAAGGCCAGCCTCTCACCATTACACTGTAAGACTGTGATTAAAAGAATCACAAAATCCCTTCCTTAAATTACACATTTTGATTCTAAGGAAAAAATAGCTCACCTGCTGGAACTCTTGTAACATTCCTCCTTTCATCTTAGCAAAGCTTGCTAATAAGAACTCTGAAAGAGTAACTTTTCATTCAAGCAGTTGCTCACCACCTGGCATTCAGAATTCAGAATGAACCAAGCAGGTTGTTTCAAACAGTTCCTCAGCCCTCTATTTTAAAGATAGACCCAGAAAATCCTTGGGAATACACCTAAAACATCACTTATCAATGTTGCCAAAATCATTCTGGATACATTTTCAAAATAGAGAGCAATCAAGTTTCTGAGTTCCATGCCAAAATGAGCCAGTCACCTTATTTAAAATGAAAAGAAAAAGAAAACGACTAAAAATAGGGGTTCACAGTGTTTCTTAACCCTGGGAACTTTAAGATGTGTGGACTTCAGCTCCCAAAATTCCCCATGCAAGAGACTTCAGTTGCTTTAAGATGTGTGGACTGCTGGCTGGGGAATTCTGGGAGCTGAAGTCCTACAGCAACACAACAGCACTGGGACACCAGTAAAAATGGGCTAGCCAATCAGCAATTACCTAATACTGAAATGCTTCTTGTCTCCATGAGCTTTTCTCAATAGGGGAGAATTTTAGCTCTTCTCTTCTTTCTCCACTCACTCCACCATAGTAGCAAATAGGTTTTTTTCAGAACTGCTTTGAAAAGTATTGTTCCCAGCTGAAGAAAATGAAAACTATTGATTCTTAGAGTGCCTCAACTTTCTTGGAAAAGTGTCTCAAGTTTCTTGGAAGCAGTTTTTTATGGATGTTGTTCAACTTTCCAGTCTAGGCTACAACCCTGGGAATTCCTGGTTTCAAGGAGTTATCAGCCCCCACCCCACCCCCCATCCAAAGACTAACTAATGCTGACTTTCCGTAGCTTCCAAGACAAGGAACCCAGATACATGGTTCCATCTAGGGTTGTATCCAGGTCCACGATAGCATTCATGGCCCATGAGGGCATCTTTATCTTCTTATCTTGTGAAAGGCTCTGTAAATTGCAACATGGTTTCCAATTTTTTATCCAACTGATCATTAACATTCCACTACCGTTGAATATGCTCAGTCATGCTTCATCTCCATCTGCAACAGGGCTGTGATCTAGGACTGGCTGACTCACAGCCAATTACACTCTCTCAGTCCAACCTACTTCACAGGGAGCTGGGATGATATAATGCTAAATAAAGGGAGGTCCCCACCCAAATCATCTGGAACTCCTGAAAAAAAGACAAGATCTAAATCTAACAAAAATCCCTTGGGATCATGCAGATGGACTCCTTCAACCATTTCCTTCAGTGGTTGAGTAGCATCATGAGAAAATGCAGTGGAATCACCCTTTCCTTCAGGACTTTTTGGATTTCCTAAGGATGGTTGCACACAAAGATTTAGTGGCCTTCCTCCTCCTCCTCCTCCTCCTCCTCCTCCTCCTCCTCCTCCTCCTCCCCCTCCCCCTCCCCTTCTTCTTCTTCTTCTTCTTCTTCTTCTTCTTCTTCTTCTTCTTCTTCTTCTTCTTCTTCTTCTTCTTCTTCTTCTTCTTCTTCTTCTTCTTCTTCTTCTTCTTCTTCTTCTTCCAGAAAACCCACCTGGTCCTAAAGGATTCCCAGAAGCATTGAAAAAAGGATTCAGAAATCTGTATGGCCATGTACGGTATGTTCATACCAGCCTATGGTTCCACATGTGCCATACCTACAGCATTAATGAGCGCAAGTCTCCACTGTTCTTAAAGTAATCTATTGTGACATCCAAAGCAAAACAAACAAAAATTCCTGGTCATGAACAATTTCTAAACATCACAGGTTATTTTAATGGCTTCTCCTCTTGTTGAACATCACCATCTGTTCTGGCCTTTGTGTACACATGCTAATAGAGCACAGTGCACAGCTGAGCCATAAAAACAAAATCCTAAAACTATACATAATTTAAGTGCCTATGTATTCTTTGTTCCATCTTCATTTTCATATACATCTGTTCCTTTTCTTTCTTTATACGCCACCCAGTGTACTTTTTCAAATGTGGCCTTGTTAGCCACTGTTAATATAGCTACCAGAGTTGGAGGAAGTAAAGAAAGATTGTCAAGGAAATAGGCAGGACTCGCCAGGAAGGGAGATGGCTATGCTAAGAGAGACAGAAGGAACAGGGCAAGAAATATTCAGACGGCTTATCCGACTAAATCAACCTGTCAGTTGCAGATTTGCTCTAGAGAATGAGGGATGCAATATAGAAAGTCAGACAAATTTTCCAATTTCATTTTTCATCTTTTAGTTTCTCATTTTTCCAACTTCATTTCAAGCCATTTCTGCATCAGTCTATCCCTCCCCTGCCACAAGCACAATGAGTTCATATTTTGATCCCCATTTCTTCTAATATACATATTTGCATGAGCATATTTCCCAAAATCTGCATTTTTGCAAAGTATTTTCTCTAATCAAATTCATTTGTACATTATTCTCTCTCTTTTTCACTCTCTCACATACACACACACACTACATATTTCTTCTAAACATATTTTTTGTACTTTCTAAAATCCAGCTCTTCTTTCCCTGTGGCTCAGTGGCACATGTGCTTTTCCTATGGAAAATTTCAGGGTCAATTCTATCCCCCACTCTTTATAGACTTCTGAACCCCCACAGGACTGTCAGTCAGTGGAGCTCAGAAGTCTACAACTGAATCCTGTGCCTATCAAAATTCTTACCAAATTGATACTTTTAATGTGACTGAAGGGGGAATTAGTCAATGGCTGAAAAGAAGCCACATTCACTTAATTTAATCTTATTTATTTACTTATTATTCCATTGTTGACTTGGTCCCATCTCTATTTTGTGGGGTATGGTCCCCAGTTTGCCATTTTCAGCTCAGAAAAAGCAGGACACCCTCATATCAACAGTACCAGCAGTGGATGAGATCAGTTATCTGATGCAGCTTTCCAGAGACCTACTTTCATAGGACTATACCACTATCGGTTTTGTTTTCAATAAGCTTTCCAAAAAAGCAGATCGGATCAGCAGATCCTGAATGCCTGGCTTCTAGAAGGATTGGTACCATCTTCCCTTGAGGCTTTCATTCTTCTTTCTGCCTTGCCATTCCCCCGAACCATCATTCAGAAATTGGTAGTTAGGCCAGCTATGAGATTTCACTGTGCAACAGTATAAGCCAACATTTGCCTGGCATATTTATCGTTTCCAATATTATCACCCAGATGAGTTTTCTATTGTTCCAAGAATCACTCAGGCATATAATAGAGTTCCAACAAGTTCAACTCTTCTGCACTAAGGATAGCATAAGTGTACAGTTTCCCTGTCATATTGTGGATTAGATTTTCTCCTGCCCCCCAACCCCCCTTTCAGCAGAATCACTTCCCCAAAACAGGGAGGGGGAGAGAAATTAATGGTAAGTGATCTGATTCCAACAACTATTCCTCCATTCCCCGTTGCCACATAGGAGTGAAACAAGTACATGCTATTTTCTCATAAAATGAATTGCAAAGCCACCTGGAAGGATCACCGATTGCTTAAGCTGGTCTCTGCAAGGGAGGGTGTTATGGGCTTTGCCCCTGCCTCAGACTACAGTATATAAAGTACTTCCCTTGCAAGCAAGACCCTGGTGGATCTCTTTCAGCTGCTTCTGTAGAACAGAGCTCAAGATCTCAAAGAAATCTAGCCCAGGTCTCTATGGGAGAGGATGTATGAGATCTCACCAAAGAGATTTTTCTGGGACAAGTCTATTTGTCTCAACAACAACAGTAGTGAATGACATACAAGATCTGCACAGGGCTTCCCGCCTTCATTCATTGTTTGTGAACAATTCACTGGAAAAAGAACATCCATCTCTGAAAGTTACCTAGGAAAAGGGAGATGCTGTTAATTTAGTTCTATTCTACCTTGTGGTATTGCCTTGATTTGGAAATCAGCAATTTGAGTTGGTGCCTCAATGAAGAAAACCAAATGGCTCCCCCTCAGATCAGAACATCCCAATGGGCTGGTTCTGGTAGAAAAGGGTCTCAGCACATGCAGGCCACATGCACAGAAGCTCTTCAGAGCAACCAGACAGCTTTCATCTGGAGAATCACTTCAAAGAAACACTTTGATTGAAGCTCTGTTGAATCAAAATGCCCCTACATTGCTCTAGTTGTTACATTAAAAGACAGACAGAAAGAGAAACTATGGACAGGACCAGTGAATGAGATCTGAGACCAAGACTTTCTGCTTTCCTCTTCCTGGGTTGCTAAATGGAGCGTGGGAAGTTTCATTGATTTGTTTGGTTACATTAAGCCCGTGCATTTTTCATTTCAAAATGGGAAGGTCTAGTACCTGTGATTTTGGGGAGGGGGGGTGCCAAACCAAATCCTTCAAGACTCCCAAAGCTTGCAACCCCAGTACATATGCAATATAATAAAATGTGCACAGTAAAAATAAACCCTTTTGATCCCCAGATGATGCATACAAACCCTAACAAATGCACAATTCATAAATTAATTAAAAGCAGCAGAAATACTGCTTTTCAATTGCACAAGGCAAACAGTTACTGATGGCCAGGAAGCAACCCTGAAGACTCTCCAGAAAAGTTCAGTTTTCGCCAGCCATCACCAAGTCTAACTTCCCAGAGGAGACAGAGGAGAATTGGCCCCATAATGGAAAATCAGTGTTTTCTGGCCTCAGCACCATGAAATTGGAGCACCACAACAGCTTCTCCTAGGATGATTTCAAGTTGGAGAAGACAACTACTTTGGTGACAAACCATATGGTTTTAGAACTAGCATTTTAAATAGCACCTGGAAGTCTATTGGTAACTAATGCCTGAAAAATAGGCATAATCTGTGGGGCCTCCACTCCCATTATCTTCAGGCACCACCACCAAAGGCTTGGGACTCTAAGAAGATGATGATAATAATTTAAATATTAATACATTATATTGTTTCAATACAATGATATTTATATGGTATTCACTGAAGATTATTGACACTCTGTTGTATAGATAACTTAGACTACTGGAAATAAAGAAAGGAAGAAGAAGTCTTCTATCCATATTAATTATGATTTAGGATGTCAATATTAGAAGCATTAAGATTCTGAGAGCTGAACTTCAGTTTAAGTTGGTGAAGGCTGATCTAACCGGTTCCTTATCTTCCAACTTCTCTGCTTAAAGCTGAAGATTGGATTGTCAAGAATTCCTCAGAGGCACATGTTTGTAATGTAAGGAACCAAATTGAATTATAAAAAGACTTCTTTCTTCACAAGAGCTATGGGAAGAAGATGTTGCTGTTGGTCCACCTTGATTTTCTTTCACCACATTAGTGAAAAATCATGTACTGTTAGTGAACGACCCTACCCAAGGCCCTAATGGGAAAAGAGATTTTTAATGCTCAGTCATATCGGTGTCCTGGGCTGCTTTATTTGCCTTTTTAAAATGTCATTTCATAATGAATTTTATTACAACTTTTCACAGGTTTTCAGTTATTTAAACTTTAAACTGTGCTTGAAGAGGAAGGTAGTGGAGAAATAATGTCTTGCTTGTTTAATCAATGTTGAAATGTGCATCTGCAGCTTTGGACCAGTTGGTTAGTGCAAGCGTCCTCCTTCTCAGGAGCAGGAAAAAGGGGACTTAATGCTTTCCTGCAGGTGAAGGTGGATGCAGTCCAGGTGTTCCAACTCCACCCTGCCTGAAAAAAGTGGATCTGTTATGCAGATGTGGTTGTGGTTGTGTAGCCCTTCCTCACTTGGAAGAAGACCAAGGAATGAAGCGGCCAGTGGCAAAACCTTTTAGATCTTGCCATTCCATCCTCTACAGTTCTGTTGGTCGTGACCTCCAAGACCTTGCCAGATGAGGGCACCTCTTGCTAGAGACTTAATTTCTCAAAATAAGTCAGGCAGGCACCAGCCCAGCACCTGAATAAAACAAATGGCACATGGCAACCCAAGTTACCATTAGGCATCTCTGTGAGGAAGTTAAGGGGGAGGGCTTCTAATTCAGGGCTTGGAGACCTGTGGCCCTCCAGAAGTTGCTGGATTTAGCAGCCAAGGAGGAGTGGTAAAGGGTACCCTCCAAGTTCAACATGCCTCCTCCAACAGGTTTATGGAAAGAGTTGGTGCCTCTCACTTATCCTACTTCAATCTTTTCTAAAAATCCTTCCCTAAGATTTAAGGCAAATCCATTTTCTATACGATTGCTGTTCAGCTTAGGTCTATCTTGAATCTAAGCTATGTCTTTGTTTTTTTTAATTATTGGCTAAGCCACTGAATTTCTCATGGACATCTAGTAGCATTTGATTTAACTTGGGTGTCATTATTTATAGATCTATATTTCTCTATCGGTGTTTTTATTATGTACATGAGTGTCATGCAACAGTTTTTACACAGGCTGAATATTATCGGTGTGCACAGAGTACACATCTTGTCAAGATTGGCTAGGTACTGTCCCCTATGCTGGACAATATGCACTTCAATAGCGCACACCTCCACATATTTCAGCAAAGTATCTGGAAATATTCCACCCAACTACTAATTTGTCAATTTCTCCCTTTAAAAAAACCCTAAATTTTAAAAGACACTTGGAACAAAGCTTCATACAGTTAAATAATTTGACTGTATATACAGTCTGTATATTTTATCAAATGTTGTCACAACAATTTTAAAAGTTATGGGCATCTGTGGAGACAGATAGATGATAGATATAGACACACTTACACATACATTTCTTTTCCATACCAATCAACAGGAAAATCATTCTTTAGAAAACACATTGGGACGCATCTCTTCCTCAGTTCTACTTGGAAGAGGAAGACAAACCAGCTTCCTATCACTGAAAGCCTAAAGTTTTTTCTGTGCATAGTTTTACTATACAACACCTGTATCTATATATGCAAAGGGTTAATTTAAGGATTACAAATCATATATTTTTTCAAACTCAAGTGTTATAACTTCAGATGTTCATCCTTGTTTAATATAGTTCTTAAGTTATTATAGCAATCATCGTTGGTTAAATTTATATTTAAATCAAAGGCCTTCTTTCTTCATTTCACTCCAACCCAATCAGAACAGTTCTCATTCCAAACGGAAGTCTTCTTTCAGGTCCAGCCATTACTCTGTTTCTCTTTGACTGATGGATATTGAACCTCAAAGAGGTCCTTCTTTCTGAAGGGAAGATTTCCTTCCGCTCAGAACTGCTAAAGGAACAGCTTTGATTCTGGTTCTCAGCTGTCTGCTCCCTGAATAGCCTCTACTTCCTTAAATATCATTCTTCTGCAGCTTTCTCTTACCAGCTAGTCTTGTCTTCTAGACTTTTGCATTAACTTCTTGGGATATGATCTTTCCTCAGCCTTCTTCTCTTCACCTTTCCCTTTTCTTCTTCCCATTCTCCTTTCTTCCTTTACCCTTCTGTTTTCCTTTCAAAAGTCCCACTCCATCTGAGTCTTGCTCCAATGGACTTCTGATAGTCATGCCTCTGCCTGTCTAGTCTTTCCTGTCCACAATCTCTAGCCAATAATATGTGGGCCTTCACCTAATTCTCCCTTCTATTGGCTTTTACCCAAAGCCCAATAGAAATTCATTTCAAGTGGCCCTCATGCCTCCCCAGAACACCAACCAGCTTAGACCCTTGTAATGCATCCAATCCATCTAAATATTGATGACATTTTCACTTGCTTGCTGCCTTCCTTGGCAACTGTAACCAAGGTCTTTTTCAGAACTCAATCCCCCCTCCCTCATTTTAACCATCTCAGAGACTTGAAGACTCATCTAATATACTTTTATCTCATAATCAGTTTCTTGAATTAGTCTTCAGACTTTAACAACACACACACAAATCCTGGGTGTTCCCTCTGCACATTTGTGCAGAGTCAGCTACAGTAGTCTCTTATTCATATAACATATTAATCTACAGTTAACCGAACAGCCATTTAATTTAACATTCAATTATTAGATTAACCCAGTTGGCTGTGTTTTCACAACACACTAAACAATAAATGGATCACATTGGCTGGATTCACTCACAACAACCCATGGAGCCACAGAGTAGCTTGTTTTAGCTTACCATGTTGGGAGAAGTAAAAAAACCTAGGCTTGGACAAAGATGACCAGATCTAGGCTGCAAAAATCCAGATGACTATTATAAGATAGCAAAATGTTCTATATCTGAATATTGTTCTTCATGTTTACTTGGTTTTCATGTTATTGTGTGAATCAAAGTATTATCATTTATAAACTCACAACTTAGAATGTGATGTGAACCCACTTAACTTGGCTTATGCAATAAACCATAATTCAAACAAACTTTAGCTTATCACAAAGTATGAATCTAGCCCCAAAGAGAAATCCTATGTTTGCTTGCCAGAGACAGTTGTGGGGAGGAGAAGGGAAATTTACTTTTTTTTCATCCAACTATTTTCTTCCTCCTTGTTTTCCTCTCTTTAACATGGATGCAAGGGAAAGCGAAAGTGATTGAAGGATATTATAAAATAAACTCAAGCCACCCAAGGATACACCGTGTTTGGAGCTTTGCTGATGGTGAGAGAGCTGATGATGATACATACATACATTTATCACTGGTGGGCCTTCATGCAGATGTGTCCTCCTACTAGTTAAGGGAGCACTCCAACTACATCTGTTACTCCCTCTATTGGCCTTTGGATGACTTTAGATAGCTTTATAAGCTACTGTCATTTATACCGGGATCTTTTTAACAGTTAATCCAGCTCGGATTCAAACCCCTTGGCCCTTCCCACCCCTTGCTCCAGCTGGACCACCTACATTAGTGATTGAATTAAGCCCCAATTTAAAGGAAAAAACTTCAGGATATGGCTGGTTCTTATGCATTTTTTCCCCTTTGTTGCTTTTTATTAGTCTTCTGACTCCTGTTTTCTATTTTAAAATGGGATGCAAAGTTATACCCCATGATGATCTTGACCTTTAGAGATGTTTGTAGCACCCTGGGCTTAATTCAATCACTAATGTAGGTGGTCCAGCTGGTTCTGCATAATAGAGTTCAGATCAGAAATTGTGTGCATGAACAACAAAGATAGGTGGGCCAAGTTCACAAGCTGACCTGCTTCAAAAGTTAGTATCCTTTGATGAATGAGAAGAAATCTTGTACGAAGGAGACTTGTTCTCCCACAGCTTAAGATTAAAAAGCTGGAGCTTGGTGATGTCATAGAATTATCAACTCTTGATATGTGGGTTAAGCTTAGAAGTTAAAAGCATTGGGTCAAGGATGTGAAGTCCCTCCACTGGGTAGGGTGATGGAGACTTTTTTTTTTTTACAATTTTGGAAATGCTCTAATAAATTGGAAGGAAAGATTCTTTTTAAAGCACACATGGAGTCTCTAAGAGCTTCTCCATCCAAGAACAATGTAGTTGGAAAAAAAAAATATTTTGTCTAAAATCCTGGGCAGTGGCTGTCAACTAGGACAGATTATAGAAATATGCAGAATGGGGCTTTCCAATTCAAGGGTATTTATTCTTATATTTCAGATTTGTCACTGCCCATCTCACTGTTTCATTTTACCCAGGAATGGGTTGATCCAAAAAAAAAAATTTTTTTTTTCACTCCAATAAAAGAAGATACTGACAGGATTTATCCAAAATGCCAGGTTTCCTTCTAGTTGAACTTTCCACTGTATTTCTGGCTGAGCCTCCAGGGAGAAATGTAAGTTGGAAATTGAGCTTCCGAAAAGCAAACAGCACCTCTGATTAGTATCTCATTTTGCAAACCTTCCTGCTTCATTTGTTTTCCAGATGGGCAAAAGAAAAGGTCAACAAACCCAGGTCAGCCAATCTGATTGGGGGGAAAAAATGTGATTTCTGAAAGGGAAATTTGCAAATATATAAGGGAGGGAGGAATGAGAGGTCAGAAACGTTTTAAGAAATGTGAGAGTGCAGACTAATCTTCTAGGTAATTTTTTTACAGTATTTCTGATCTGTTCTTCTCTTTTGCTTCACTCTGTGCTGGAATTGGTATTTTGGAAGTGCTCTTTTCTTACCATTGTTCTTATTTTATTTGTTTCTCACCATAATGGGGAATAAGAGGATCAATTAAATTGTTATTAAAATGTTTTGTGACAATTAGCATCAGCACACACCTTAAACATTAAAAGATTCTCTCAAAGACTAATGTATGGATCCCAAAATAAGTTATCTTAGACAAATCCAGGAAAGAGCATTTCTTGGCTACAGGATTATCTACCCTCTCCCTCAAAACCTAGTTGAGAATGGTGATCCCTCTAGACCAGTGTGGAATGGAGCACAAGGAGAAATGTCCTGTAACTTTTCTTATGTTAATTCAGTTAAGGATCCAAGTCCAAGGGTGGGCAATTCACTCTTCCAGAGATTTCTGGAAGGTATTAAAAGGCAGTAAGTAATTGATTAAATGAATTTGATATTGTTTCACGGCATTTAATGAATTCCATATGATTTTAAATTTAGTTTACCTTTCAATAAAATCAAACTTACTTTTTGCTGTTCTTCTATGTGTTCATCTGAGCCCTGCCCACTCTGTGGGAGTGTGACATCCAGTATATAAACCCTAACCCTGTTCTATAGTTTTCATATACAGTATCTGCCTTCTGAACAGCATCCCACTGAGATCCACATGGTCCCCATCCTTAGCTTATTTTAAAAAGCCCTTAAAACCTGACTTTTAAAAAATTAGTTTATTTATTTTATTCCCAGGGCTGGAAACAATTTGGATGGTGGAATCCTTTAGAGTACTCTTCCATATATGGGGGTATTTTGGTTCTTCTCTGCCCCTATCATCTTCTGTCAATGCTTTTTTCAAAATCTAGTTTGGAATCAGGTGGCCTTATAAACCAAATAATTTAATAAATAAAGTCTATAGCAAGGGTAAGAACCATGGGACACTAGGAGCAAAAAGGTATCTCCAGAACCTCCTTTGGTGCCAACCAGAATCCCCTTTTTAAAAGATGCTTTAAATAGGAAGCTGGAATACTACAAAACAGAGCACCACCCCCAGCATCACTGTTAACTGCAGCACTGCTTTGGGCTCCCCATTGGAATGGACAAGAGTAGATCTGGATGAAAAGGAACCATTCCTCCTTTGAGGTCACCTTGATCTGGACCACCGCAGCAATATGATTCAAGACAAAGCAAAATCAACTCCATGCATCTTGGAACAAAGTGAGGTGACTCAGTTCAACTGGCCATCTAATCCGTTCAAAAGGGGCTTCAAACACAGGAGAGAAGGTGAGTCTTCCCGGTTGGCTATTTTGTAAATATGCTTAAGGCTCCTAGAATTCCAAATTTGTCCTTAACCCCAAAAGGTTGCCTGTCTAGAACTGTGGTCTCTAGTACAAATAATTCAGAAGCCTGGGGAAAGTAAAACCTACTGCAATATTTTCAGTGAATGTATCCATTATGTGATCTTATTGCTCTGCATAAAGAAATTTGCCAGACGTTGTTTTGTGACTGTTGTGGATACCTTTTCTGAGATTTTCTGCTGATTATGCTAGAGCAATATTATGAGACAAAGAATGTGTGCATAATGGGCATAAATCTTTCTATATGAGTCACTAGAGAGGCAAGAAAAATGGATTCTGTCAAGGCTCTACATACAGATATGCATTAAACAACAGCCCTTGGTAGTTCAGTAGACCGGGTTTCAAATGTAGAATTGGTGGGGAGATAATGAAGAATAAAATTAGCACTTTGACAATGCGTTAAACCTTGCTGGGACTTTCTGCTGGCATATTTTTATAGTTTAGGAGGATAAATGATGAGATCATAAATTTTGCCAACTTTTCAGCTGATCTTCCAAAGTAGAAATGCAAAGAGAAGTTGTTATTCACTGAGAATACCGTAGTACTACCATACTTCCCAATTAGGGAAATATATATTAACAACTGTCATATTCCCCTATAGGACACCAGCTGGTGGCTTGTGCTGAATAATCCTTCCTTCCTTCCTTCCTTCCTTCCTTCCTTCCTTCCTTCCTTCCTTCCTTCCTTCCTTCCTTCCTTCCTTCCTTCCTTCCATCTCTTAACCAAGTTGTTTGTGAACTGGCAAGACCCATATTCCAGCAATGTCCTCCAGTGATCAATCTAAAGGAAGTGCATATTTTCACTCACGGTGAAATGTTGGTTAATTATTCTGCATGTCTTCAATTTCTCCTGAAATGAGCACAGTATTTTTTCCCAGAGTCTGAAAAAATGCAAAGCACAGTTAATGAAGCTGATTGAAGCAGAGAGGGAGAGGTAGGAAGGGGAGCCATAAAATGAGCTGCCCATATTTCAAGGAGGAGGAGGAGGAGGAGGAGGAGGAGGGTCATCTTCAGTTTTCCTGCATCTTTCACATTGTTGCACATAGTCCCAAAAATGAACTTGTTGTTTCAGCAACTTTTTCCTAACCAACAGTAGGAATCATGTGCAAAAGTTCACAGATCACAGTGAACTATTTTGCCTTCTAGAAGATTTACTTCCAGAGAATTGTGAGACTGGCATGATACAAAAATAAAACAGACTTGTTCAGTGTTTTCTGAATGTTCTTTTTCCATAAACAAGCACACATCCTTTGTCATTATACTGCAACTTTGGTGTTATGATTTTGCACCTTCACGACTGCAAATATTCCTCAGGACCAGGAGTAACACCACCCTCGCAGAGTTTTTACAACACTATTTGTGGCTTCAGGATATAACAAAAATGAGCTGTTGTGGAGGATGGAGGAGGAATGCCAAGGCAAGGGGAAAAAATCACTGATGTATTTATTTCCTAAATTGCCCAATGACCTCAGTTCCCTGAGATAGAGTGCAAAACTATTAAAAATATAGTTCATAAAACAAACCAATATACAAAGAATAAGAACAGCAACACTATAGGGCTAAAACCCAACAGCACTATTCATTACAGGTACAGGGGATTAAAAAAAACACAGTAAGAATAGCAGCAACGTAATATTCAATAACTTAAAAATTGTTTCCTGAAAATTACTGGGAAAATAAAAAGTTTTCTCCCAATCCTAAAAATGGAAGGAGTCTGGTATAAATGTATTAAAAGCTATAAGCTTTGGTGAACTACAGCTTATGCCTTTTGACACATTGTGTTAGTTGGAAAAGGTGCTACCAGATTCCTTCTGATTTGTGGTTATCACGGATTAACACGGCTGTCCTCCTACAATGTCTCCTGATCCTAGAAAGATCACAAGTGGAGCGCTACTGCCAACAAAACCCTTTATCATAAATGGGGTGACCCCAAGGATAAGGCTGCTTATGATAAATGGGGTGCCCCTACTGACAAGGCCTCATGTGGCTGGCTGAGCACAAGAAGGGTCTCAGAAGAAGACTGTAAAGTCCTGAGAATAGAAGGACAGAAGTCTTATGGCAGCTTCTAAAGATTAAGATACTTCTGACATCAAACTTTTCTTTCGGCATTGATCTCAACAGTCAGCATTATCAGGCAAGCTGATATCTATGAAATATCACCCAACATAGGAACAATGATGAGGCCACAGAGAAAGAACAACATTCTCTACTTGGATGAGTCAAAGGTGAATCTCTAGGGAGCTTCTGCAAGCAACAGATGCTTGGCTGTTGAAAGCAATTTATCCTCTGTGTCCACTGAAGTCCAGCTTGAGGCTCTGGACACAGACACTCTCTCCTGATTTGCCAAATGCCTTCCTTTGACCCCTCCCCCAGTCCTGTAGGCTCCACCCCTTTATCTGTGACATATCATTGATCTGGCTTTCAATCTCAGGAGAACTGTCATATTAATCAATTGCATAGGACTCACAAAATTCCTGGTCAATATTTTATTGTTTCTTGACCAAAGGGGATGAGGATGAGGATGAGGATGAGGATTTGCAGTTAGTTTAGTTTCTCCTTGTGGATTTGAGTTTTAATCCGGTGCAACACCCTTGAAATATAGTGAGATAAATAGATTAGCAAATGTTCCTAAGAATCAACTCTTTTTTTAAAAAAAATGCCTCCTTTCTTAACATCAGCATACTTAATTAAATATTACCCTAATTATGTTCTGCACAATTATTTTATGCCCTCCTTGGCTTTTTCAGTCTTCAAATATTTGCCCACTAATATCATTATCCCCTGCGAGGCAGTACACATGACATCTTTTAACCTTTCCTTGTGAGTTATTCTCACCAGGTTTCTCATTGTGTTTGCCTTTGCCTGGTGGAGATCCTTCAGAGGGCTGATCTCTCCCAAGGATCCCTTGTACTGTTCAGCATATTGCAGAAGTTAATGACACAAAACTCTAAGGGCTCCCAGCCTCCTGGCCCCAACACTTTTCTGCTGCCCACCTCCATTGTAATGAATTAATCCAGCCCTGTTTGGACAGGGAGGCCTTGATAATAGCACTTTATGCCCTCCTCAACCCTAGTCTGAATTACTGCAAGGCGCTTTACATAGGGCAGCCTTTGAAGATTACCCAGAAACTGACGTCAAATGCAGTAAGGGGAAAGCCATTGGAATCATGTGTCACTGGTAGTGCAGACAATACACTGGTTACCAGAAGCTTTCTTCTGAGTACCATTCAAAATGCCAGTTTTGACCTATAAAACCCAACATGGCTTGCTGCTAGGTACCTGCGGAATTGTCTCTCCCATATCAAATCTCTCCGCTCTATGTGTTGAACCTGGGAGAAGATGCGTCATGCCCCTTAGCTGCAGAGCACGATCGATGAAGCGAGATTGACAGATCTTCTTTAATGAGTTTTAATGCCCCCAAAAGAGTCTTGAGAACTGAGAGAGGAACCCTCCGGCCCTCCTTGATTAGTGAGTTTATTAAGGCAGGGTCTCTTTGAAGATTTTGAATCTTATTTCATGGAATGTTTGCATGGGGAACTAAGAGCCTGTCTTGTTTGATAAGCTGTAATAGGATCTCCCATCTGCTGATTGTTTGTGTTTTTAACACAGTTAAAGCATCCATGGTTAGAATAACATCAAAATGAAAGGTGCATAATACAACACAATTCAACCAAATTAGGAGGAAGAGTGTTATAGAAAGGGCACGCACAGAGTGCTATAACACATGAGCCAGATTTATCCTGTTAAGGCTGATGCCCAGACTCCAAGAATGTCTGATTGCTAACCTAGTTATGTCAAGTGAGAGATGCTGCCTAACCACACACCCTAGTCCCAATCAAGATCCCACCTAGGCTTAGTTTCCCCCAAAATTACACAAGTGATGCCTTCTCAGTCATAAGTTGCAGAATTTCAACAGAGCAGTTTTTCTGGAAGGTTCCCAAGTTAACCAATAAATAAGCACATACACCACTCACTGATTGGGTTCGCCCAACATACTAAAACTATAGCCGAATTGACAAAACACAGTGTCTGTGTTCAGCAAAATGCTATGCACAACACACCGTCTATGATTTAATTCCATGGCCTAATGCACACAACACACTGGCATAAATTATGCTGAATTGCAAGCTTTCCATCTCTATTTTAGCCTAGCTTAGTGTGATGTACAAAGTCACATATTTGCCTTGAGGCTGTGTATGAAAACTACTTTCACTGAAGCTTTCAGTCTGATGTAATATTGAAAGGTACAAATGCTCCATCTGCAAAGTTGTCATTCCACCCGTGCAGGTCATCACTCCCTATTGCTGTTTATTGTTGGATTAATGGAAAATTGCATACCATAGGAAACAACTAGAAACTTGCTTATAGGTGCTTCTTTTGTGTTACCTTACAGAAGTGTTATTTTTTTTTAATGCAGTTTACACACAGCAGCGATCCACACAAAATACAAGGGATGAAATTTTGCATCCAATAATTTGTATGTCAGCAAGACTGGGTTCCCAGAATTCTGCCTTGCATTAAGATGGATCGAATTGCCCTTGTTAATTCATAGAACTTTTTAAAAGGTAGGTAAATGTTTATCATGAACCACTGTTGGTAAAGATGTTTCCACCTCAACCCCTTGGCTGGTGATCATTATTTGAATTTATTTTATTTATTTGTTTGTTTGTTTGTTAAATTTATATGCCACCCATCTCCCCCAGAGGGTGACTCTGGGCGGCTCAGAATTAATTTGCAATTAAAATAGCAGCACTCCCATCTCATAATCTCAATCTGATCAACTGTTCTGCCAACATAAACTGTGACAGCCAACTGAGTCTCAAGAGTGCCCTCTCCTGGTAAGATGATACATGAATGATTTCACTAAGAGTAAATTTTACTCCTGGACCAACCATTTCTTAAGGAGATTCCCTTTCCTGAAATGTTTTCTGATTCTTCAGGATGAACTGCTCTAAAAGCAGTGACAAAGTGAACACCTCCTTAGACTGTTGACATCCCATTTATGATGTTAATCTAATCTATAAATTATAAGAAAGAATAGGCAGGCAGATGATAATTTTTTAAACAATACATTCTGCATCACTCCAGATTGTGGAGGGAAAAAACCCCACGTTTTCCCAACGTTTTTGCATTTGTCCACCGGACGTGTGTTATGGAGCTACATAAATCGATACTTTAAGAAAAAATTGCTCCAAATCCAGATATTGAAATAGATGCTCAAAGCTCTCAAAATCGATGTGTCTAGAAATCAAAACCATGTATCTAGAACTAGAAGTACAGATTAAGTTCAATAGATTCAGGCATTCCTACTATTACTTTAAAAGAGTAATTACACCCCAAACAGCAAAAGATTAACAGCAAAAGTCAGCACGAACACTAACTCCAAGCCATCGCTGGAATGACTCCACTTCCATTCCCCCACGCTTATTTATTCAGTACGAATGTTACTGCCTACCAGCCCAAGTTTGCCATTTCAAGCCACACACAAGCCAAAATACAGATTTCCTTTCTAATTCACATTTCTCAGAGTTTTACCATGCACTTGTCCAGCCACAAAACCCAGATATTAGCAAGACATGCACCCAGCAAAGGGCATAGTAGTCAGAAAGAACTCTGCCCAACATCCCATTTTTCAAAATGTGAAAGTGCCTCCTGGTTTTCTATGTCCTTCTCAGAATACTTTGGGATGTCTTAGGTGATGCTTTTGGGCTTCCCCGATTGTTCCAAAGGGGTGGATGTGCTGCTGTTTCTTCAATGGCGTCTCTTTCCCTCACTCTGTGTCCCTGGTTGCCCACGTGTTCAGATCCACACAGAGGAGAAATCCATCTATCAATATCCCACTAACTCATGCCAGTTACGTTTGGTTATGCACAATCGAACACTGAAAGGTGGGTGCTTTATGACGGACCAGCCTTTATGTCACCTGAAGATCTGGTGCTTGGATTTCTTTGCATTTCTTCCTCTCCTCCCTCCTCATTTTCTTTTCCTTTAATATCATAATCTGGGTGATTATAAGGAGAAAACATTCAGCCCAGTCTTTAACATCCATGGAAAATAGAAACAGTTGTCCATCTAACCGCTGAAATCTCTCAGGGTTGGACTGGACTGGTTGGGTTGCAAGATTAGCTTGGAAGATCACAAAGGGGGACATTAATGATTAAGAGTGACAGGCAGTCCATTCATTGTTTTTACCAACCCTTTTCCTTAACAAAAACAGCCTTTGCTGCAATCTTTAGCCGTAAAGCAGCAATGAGGAGGCAGCTATACCTTCTAGGTTGTATCTTCTCTCTTGGAGAAAAGATCAGAGTGTGCCAATCCTGCATCCCCTAAACCAGTGTTGTCCAAACTTGGCCACTTTAAGATGAGTGGACTTCAACTCCCAGACTTCCCCAGCCAGCCATGCTGGCTGGGGAATTCTGGGAGTTGAAGTCCACTCATTTTAAAGTGGCCAAGTTTGGACAACACTGCCCTAAACTAACCTGCTGCCTTCTGGTGTTGTGGAAGACCCTCTGCCGTTATCAGCATGGAAGTAAATTTCAACTCCCAATCCAGTTGCCTTCTTTATAAGGGCCAAGGGGAGACATCAAATTGTCCTTTGTCTCAGGCAGCAAATTACCTTGGGCCATCCCCACAAACCAGGTTGATTCCAAGAGGGTTGCTATTATTGTGATCTTCTGTCTCTGCATCCCAAAAGGAGCCAAATGCCTCTTTAACAAGTAAAAAATTAGGAGCACAGTTAGCTTTCATCAGGAACTGAGGTATCCACTCAGCATCCCTCTCCTTCCAGCATGTAACATACTGCAATATATCTGGCATTGTTTTAGAGAGGCACAGAGGAAGCAGCATATTTTCCTGATTAGGGTAGAATGAAAAAAAAAATCACTCTTCCCCCAAATGGAGATAATGATCTTAAAACTTCAATATGATGCAGAGTCTTGCTTGCAGCCCCACCTCCCTGGGCTCAACATGAAGCAGAGTAATCATTTTGTTCCTTCTAGTGTCTTAATCGCATTAGCTAATTATTGTTAAATGGATGAGACGGGCCACAATCCAGAAGGCCAAGCCAATCGCTCCTCATGCCCCACAGGGCATTAGAATTACATTTCTCAGACAGCAGCATCTCTCCTGCTCCGGCTTTTCCTCCCCCACTACATCACAAACCGCTTTAGAGAGGACAGAGTGTTTCCAGAGCAGCCTACAACGAAGAGGTGCTATACCAAAGGGGCTCAGCCTGCCGTCCCCTGTCCGCCCTTAACTGGGACCGACTTCCAAACGTGCGTAAGGGAGATGGGCAAACTCTGCAGACTTTTAAAAGCCTTCTGCGGTTCATGAAATCAGAGGCTTTGCGGAAAGTTATTAATCTCTTCCTGCTTCTGGGAGGGAGAAAAAGGAGGGGGCAACATCAGAAAGAGAGAGAGAGAGAAAGAAAACGAGTGGCTGTACCCACAGGCATCTGATCCCTAACATATTACAGATTGCCTTATAAAAGGCAAGTGTCACCAATCACCTTCGTTCTAATGCATCCAAGAGTGTTCTTGGCCATTTGTTTTAGAATGTCTCTGGACATGTCAAATTACTGAACTCATCCACAGTCCTTCTGGAGCCCCAAATTAATTAGTACCTCTTCTGGCAATTATTGTCAGGAGCAGCAGTTGATGACATGGCCACTTCCCAAGCTTTTTTTTACGGCCATTTCTTCAAGCTTCTGAGATGGTTCTTGTGGTCAGACCCTGGATTTGGGGTTCTCTTCTGACCCAGGATCTTGGGGGCTGTGTTGGTGCTGTCCTTGTTTAAGGAACTGCCTGGTCACAGAAGAAACAGAGAGGCAACAGTTTGCATATCAGTAGCGAAGGAAGTCCCACAGGAAAGGGAATGGCTTATGTCCTGGAAGTGTCCTGGCACCGGGGTCTGATTTACAGTGGCAAACCTTGTAACGCCGACTCCTTCTTTAACTGCAGTTGGAACTGTTGCAGCAACTCAGGACAATCAAGTTGAGAGCTCCATGCTACAAAAAACTTTGGCAAATAATTTTGGCATATCATCTCTTTGTTAAAGATATAGGAGCTGGCCCACATCCCTCCTGGCTGCTGGGCTATAACTAACTATATTTTTCTACGAGAGGCTACAGCTCAGTGGTTGGGCAGTTCAGCATGCCAGTCTCTGCCAGAGACTATGGAAAGCAGTGGCCATTGATATGTCACATATAAATATCCCACGTTTCCTGAGAGGATACCATCAGACAATGCACTAAGTGGTGATTTTCACCACAGTTTGATGAATAAGCCAATTGGCTGGGTTCGGATCAAGATAAAAACTATGATTTACAAATTAAAGGGGTGCAGTTTGCACCAGACACAAAGTCACAAACAAGAACATCACAATACGGCCCAACGCAGGATATGAACCAAGCCATAGTAGGGCCATGGGTTCAAAGTATTGGAAGCACTGAAAGACCATCTAGAGTCATGTTTAAGATATTCCATTGAGATATAATAGTTCATATCCATTCACAAAACTCAATTCCATGAACTGGTTTAATCCTACTTAAAGGATACTGGTGGCCAGAAGTTCCATACAGAAGTTATTATTTAATAGGAACATACAATCAATCTTGAGCCAATTCAAATTTCTAAGTCAAATTCTCAAATAAAAGCAATTAGTCTGTTGACCAGTTTAGGAAAAAAAGACTCATTTGACTGAACATTCCAATTGTTCTAAATCAATTCAGTTGGGAAAAAAGGCTGAATGGATTTGAAGAAATCATCCCATTTGACAATACCCACTTTGATTCAGCAACTGGATTCAGAGGAATTATTCAAGGAAGCCACCTTTGGATCCAATCATTGAATCAAATTTTTGCACAGCAGTATTATCTAATAACTTCATATCCTGCCTTGTTCCATGGAATACATAACTTCAGAGATGATTTCTTTGGAATCGAGGTTGCCCAGATTTCTTGGGCTTATGGTTCAGTTCTCTGGGCTCCAAGGAATTAATACTAAGATATTAATCAGGTTTTCTGCAGACATTTCCCCCATGTCTCTGTAAGGGTTCTGATCAGAAGGAGGGGGGTGCACCCTCAAGAACCAGTTGACTGACACCTCACAGGAAACCTTCGGTCACCAACCAAGTTCAAATGTGATGCAGACTACAAATACCATGAGGGAACCCCTTCTGAACTGTTATACTGAGGAAGTCTCACAGGGTGAAACATCTGCAGGAAAGCTGATTAGTATCTCTGTACTGAAAGCCTGAAGAATCTGACCATTAGGAAGGTCCTACTTGGTATGGCTTCCATATACTTCATGTGCAGAAGAACTGCAGAAGGTGGGTAAAGCTGAATGCGTTGGGGCTTAAAAATGCTTTAGGAATGGAGGAGCATATGCAAAGTTACACGTTTACGTTTTCCAATACACATTTACCTTGGCTCCAAAGCATGACTTGTGACCCTTAGGTTCAAGCCGGCACAAGCATAGCCTTAAGAGACTTCTAATTAATGATCACATTTCACTTCCTGAGCCTCATAGCTAAGCAAGGGTTGGAAAACTGAGTCTCAGTAACCCTAGTGCAATAGCCTAACTGCTAAAATGCATTGGCTTCCATCTGTGTACGTCTTGTGGGTAGAAGGATTTTGAGCACTGTGGCATTCATCATAATTATCCTTTCTGAATGCAACCATGTAGTTTTCTTGGCAGCAATATGGAAGTGGTTTACTAATGTCTTCTACTAGAATATATTTTTACTGCCCATTTTACCCTATAGCTCTGAGATTTCCTAGTGATCTCCCATTCAAATATTAATGACATCTGACCCCGCTTAGCTTTCAGGTTCATACAAGGTCAGCCAAGTGCTGCTACTTGATGGATACAGTGTTGGTCTTCATCTCATCTCAGATTTTATTGTGAGCCTCTTTGGATGTGTGAAAGCACCAGAACCAAATGCAGGGGCATGCAGGGTGTGGAGGATGACAAAAACAATGCTGTGCCATTGCGATGCACACTCAGCCCCTTTTCTACATGTGTCATGATGTCACCCACAGATCCCAAAGGGAAAGAGCTTCAGTACAACCATTTTCACCTCTGAAAACCCAGAATGATTGAATACTGTTTCTTCACTGCTCTTGTGATGACCGAGAAGAATATAAATGGCTTTTTGTTAAATTTCCCCAGGTAATTTGTTTTGTGAGATTAGCAGGTAAAATCTCTCTGTGTCTTCCAACCCTCCTTTTAATAAGATGACATTCAATTCCATTCCACCCCCTCCAACCTTCATTTGCTTCACTGGTGACACCTAACAGCAAAATGCTCTTTTTTCCCCACTCCAACCTCCTTCAAGCAGCTCCCAAAATCTATTTTGGTTGAGTCTGTGGCTTACGGCAGCTGCTCTGAATTTGACAACTGTCATCAAACACCACCACCCTGCACCCTGTCAAGAAGAGGTTGGTCAAGTGTTCCCCAAATTGTTGCAGTCAACCCATTTGCATTTAGTTTGCAAAACATTCCAGAAGGAATCTCTCAGTTAAAAAAATAAAGTCAAAGTTTGGAGTTCGCCAACCATGTTGATCTAATTATGATGATCCACTCATATCCTTCAGCTTACCCCATCCTGCAAATCAATTTTAATTTTAGCTCAGAGGACTTCCCTCTCTCTCTCCCTCCAGCTCCCTGCTTTTGATAAAGCAGCAAAACATCTGTATGTGCATTTCGGATGCCTTGCTTTCAGGAAATTTCTTTGCTTCTTTCTTTCTTCCCCCAAGAATAATTTGCAGAGGGTTTTTATTTATGTATTGGATTTTGCCGGTTGTTTTGTCTGCAGTCAACAGAGCTCAGTATCAAAAACAGAATGCAGACCATCAAGGTATTCTTTAGAAATATCCAGCTGTAAAGGAAGAGGCAAGAGAAAAGGTAAAACCACTGGACTGACAGACATGGTTAGAAGAAAAGGGATCACATACAGCTGCAGACAAATGTTGGGTTCAGACATTATAAGTAAACCATATGTCGTTTGGTTTTGGCTTAACATGGTGTATGAATCCAACTACTAAGGTTTAGAAACCATTACTGATGACTTAATGGGTTGTGCAAAGCCAAAAAATGTACCTTTAGTCAATAAACCATAGTTAAACAAAGCAGTGGCTTTGTGCAATATGTGAACCCAGTTCTAAGTATGTTGAAAGTGACATTTAACCATAGAATCAACCCTTTGGTGGTAGCCAAACAAAGATGGTTTTAATGCAGCCTTCCAAACCTGGTAACTTCCACATGTTTTGAGTATGCTGAATGGTAATTCAGGAAACTCTACTTCCAATCACAAATAAGATAGAAGATACAGAAAGGCTGCTCTATTAGCAGAAGGCTTGCTGGTGATTTCACCACCAGAAAATCAGGAAAAAATGGGATCTATAGAAAAGACAAGAGGAGTTTGTAGCAGAAAGAGAAACTCTGGGCTGTGATATGAACAGACACATTGATAGAATGAAGAAAGATCTGATCCAAGCAGCCAAGCAGAGTCCCTGATAAATTTTGGGAGTGGGTGGAGAAAAAACACAGTCTGGGTGCATTCTTCAAACCAGTATTGCTTTTATGACATCATAGCCAGAAGTAGCCTTTTTTTTAAAAAAAAAAAAAACCAAGCTAGGCAGGTTCATCGGTTGGTCTTGCATGCCTGACTAGTTCCAAAAGGCTACCTTGCTTCAACCAATGCTTTTTCTCTTAGGAAAGAAACAGAGGCATGTTACACCAAGCCTCCGAACAGGATTGCCATAATTCATGACATGCAGAGGGCTCTGAAATTTTCACTAGACCAGCAAATGGCAGTTAAATTAGGAGCTCACTCCATCCATCCTGAATAGGGTATACCCAATTAGTTCCCCCAGTGGCACCAGAAAAAATACAGATTCATTTAAATCAGTTAAACTCTTTTCCTTTCTGTGTATTCTTTCTCGCATATGCTGGCATTGTATATGCCAACACCTGTCAACTTTGGGCAGGTCTGTGGGTGTTAACAACTAGCGCTAGACCTTAGAGAAACTGGCAGGAGAGGAATGCCAACATTGTCCCCAACTCCATATTTTCTCAAAGGTCTCTTTAGAGTTGACTGCATAACCGAGGCTCTTGTGGCATGTGGCATAGGTCTGCTTCATCAGTTAGCATTACAGAAATATGACTATAAACCCAGTTGCCTTGGCACATGGAGAAGTAAAGTTCAGATTATATTTTTGCACCAAAGTGCCTATGTATTTTCATGCACGTTCTCCCCAAAACACATAGTTTTGCATGCAATTTTGCCTGATATGCACCTTATGCAAAGAAACTACTTGGACGGATGGATGGATGTTCCCTGTATTGACTCATTTTGAAGGGAAGTAAATTTTGGGTTTGTACACTGGTTCAAAGAAAAGAAATAGTTAACATTTACATCCAGACATAAGGAGACACCACTTTTGTCTTTCCTTGATTGATTGATTGATTATGTGCTATCAAGTCATTTTTTACTCCTAGCAACCACATAGATAGATTTTTCTCCATGAGTCTTTCCCTGAGGAAGCAAATATCTTGGGTCTGCTCTGATGGCTTTGAACAGTTGAGGGAGAGATGGAAAAACAGCTCCTGCGTTTTGGAATGGACAACTAACCATTATGCATTACAACAGACAGGTGGTTTTCTCTCAAGGAGGTATATAATGAAATACCCTTGAGTTGATACATCAAGAGCAAATCCTATAGGGCTTTCCTCATGAGAAAGCCTTAATGAATCCAGCAGGGCTTGCTTCTGAGTAAGCTCATGCAGGGCAATGGTTTAAATAAAAGGCAGAAGGCATGTTCATGGAATTTAATCAAAGCATACTGCAGAACATCACCGAGGTGGACAAATACAGCCTGCCAAATTCAGTGGGGTGATCAAAGAGCATCTACCTGATCTTCCCTCTGTGATAAGAGAACAACTGACAGTTCAATCCTGCATGTTTATGGGTAGGTATGTGGGTGTGAGCACTTATACATATGCTTAGGTACATTCTCCAGGACCAATTGAGTCCAACGGGGTTTACCTCAGGTAAGTGAATCAGGATTTCAGCCTTGAAGTTTGATGGGATGTCACATCTGCATTCTAATCCCATCAATTCTCTTCGGCTCCCCGTTCTCTTCAATGGCAGTAATGTAAATTATGGGACACTGAAGGTGAACGTTGTAAATTATCAAGCGCTGTCGACTTCAATCTATTCCATCTCATGGGTACCTGATTTGACACTGATCAGCTTGTCAGTGACTCTTGCAAAACATTAACCCTCTCTGCTATCCAGATGTCACCAGCAACCTCGTTTCTGAAATGCAATAAATATTCTTCGCCGAGTAAAATGCTTGATTTTAAGAATGGTCACCTTCAGATGAAAATGTCAAAGAGGGCTTCTGTGTCTCATTTCTGTTTGTAGTCTGGCTTTTGAAGTGGTCTGAGTCCCCATTAACTATAAGGTGGCTTGTTTGGGTTTGGTTTAGCAGTTGTGTGAACTCCACAATTATGATTGGTTAACCACAGTTTACAGCTTAAAGACTTGGCCGAGCTGGGGTTGATTCAACAAAACATGGCTAAATGAACCCTTCAGGAAATGAATGTCTGAAATCACAAAAATCTCCTTTTATAAGCGAGGCTTTCAAACACAGCTTCTATGGCTATTAAACACCATCCAGTATATTTCAAGCAGCTTGCAAAAGACAGGGGTGCTTAAACTTTGCAAGCTGTCTGTATTCTATGGTTCCCCTGGGGAAGAAGTATCCCGGGGCATCCACAAAGGAGGGTCAAAAGCGTCAAGATGGCAGCTGTAACCGTGCGATGGAAGCCCTGTCTCTTGTTATATGTGTTGCACAGGCAACTAACTTAAAAAAGACTAGGTCTTCAGTCACAGAGTTGCTGGTACCATCTTGATGTTTTTGACACACACACACACAAATACCCTTGGATGTGCTCCCTCGAAATGCATTGGGACTCAGTTATAATAAAGTCTCCTGTACACTAATTTTCCTTCTTCCCAAGCATATTTTAAGTGTAAAGAGGATATTCAACATATTTATTCTATTGGTATTCCTTGGTACATATTAGTACCAAGGAATACCAACGCTAAGGAATATGAATAGCTCACTGCCCTTAGCGTGCCCAGCTGAATTCACCACTGCAAAGCTACATCCCAAGGATTCAGGAAGAGAAACAGTAGCTCCTTTCCCCATATCAGTTTGGCTCCATGAAACAACCTCTCTTCTTCTTTCAACCAACCCGCTGTCATCTTACTTTTAATCTCACAAGTTCTGATTGTCCAAAATCTAACATTTCCACAGACTGATGATTCACTGAATCCCGCATTATTCCAGCTGCTCTTCACTGTTTTTTCCCCTGAAAGTGGCATCAACACACACACACACACACACACACACACACACACTTCATTTCCTTGTTTTCAAGTCTCTGTTGTTTGACATGCCTCTGATTTATTGGATTTGATGAAGATGACCTTAAATGTCTCAGTGGCAATAATTCCTTCAAGGGCTTGAATCAGCAAATACGTAACGTTCTTATTTCGCATTATGTCTCCTGCAGGCTGTTGGAATCTGCATATGTCTTCTTGGCAATATTAATATTGTAGTCAAACTGGTACTAAAAGTGTTAAATATCAGAAAGAGATACTGTTGTTGTTGTGCATGAGATCTAGTGCAGGCAACACATTTTTCTTATCCTGGAGTATTGAGGCATAAAATACCAGCCCCATATAAAAGGCACCAAGACCTGGGGATTTGATATGAACAAGAACTGAATTTATAGTCAGATTTCCAAACTTGTAGCTGTAGAATAATATCAAATCAGAGGTTGGGGGGGAGGAGGAATGGAAAGTTGAGCTATGAAGTGGAGTTTCTGCTGGGCACAAATGGTGTTTTGAAATTCACATTTGTGAGCAAAGAAATTGCTCCTGGAATAGGACACATTTTCCAGTCTTCTCAAAGGCATGTGTCTCTCTTAGTGGTGACAGTGATACACCTATGAAAACAGAGTAATGGAAGGCAGATGGGATGGGGTTTGATAGAGGTGGGTAAAGCTATGGTTCCAGATTGCTGAAGAGAGGATGGTACAACAAAAAATGAGACATACACGCACGTATCTGGACCACCTCATTCCTAGGGTGGAGAGCAATAGTCTGTTGTTGGGGAAGGTGTGTGCTGTAATAAAGCCTTGTGTACAGAATTGCTACACTGTGGTGTGTCCAGACCTTGGAAAGCAAAGAACCCACTGGAAGAACCCTGGAAGTTCTGTGGATTGAATCAGTCCACTCAGTTCCAGTCCCTGTATAGTACGGAAGAATATAAGTCTTTCACAAACTTACTAATGATTTGTTAACTAAGTGTGGACTATTAGGATAAACACAACTATATAATTTTCCACCACCATATGGTTAGGTCCCTTTGGGCAGGCTTCACCTATCACTCAAGATTATTTTTGATAGATTTTTTAAAACTTCTTCTCAAAGACACTTCAAGGTTTAAATGCTACTTGACATAGAGCAGTGTCTTCCAAACTTGGCAACTTTAAGATGTATGGACTTCAACTCCCAGAATTCCCCAGCCAACATGCTGGGAGTTGAAGTCCATACATGCTGGCTGGGAAATTCTGAGAGTTGAAATCCATACATCTTAAAGTTGCCAAGTTTGAAAAACACTTAGAGTATAAGAGATGGTGAAGAAGCTGAGAAAGGAATGGAAGGAGAGGAGATATAAACAATCAAGGGGCAGAAGACCATTGGCAGCTTACATCATAAATGGCAACTTGGCCCAGATGGCAAGAAACCTAGGAAGAAGCATTTCAAATTGTTCAGGAAGTCCCTATTTAATGAACTTGTTGTACATGAGGATGAGAAATTCATCTTATAGTTTCCAAGATTCCGGATTTACTTCAGACTAGCATTCAAGTAACTACCTGAAATCTCTGTGGTTCTTGCTGCCTTGATCTTGCCCAACAGTGCGGAGCTTGTCATACAGTTTAATTTTTATATGAGAAGAGAGTGGAAAACAAATGACAAGATTATGGAAAAGATACTCAAGAACTCCTGATTATTTTCATTTAAAAAAAAAAATAAGGAGGTCTATGTGGAAACTCATGGCGAAAACCTATCTATGTAGTCGCTAAGAGTTGACAATGACCTGATGGCCCATAAATCAATGCGGCAACAAAGGAGAATTGCCTCTGATGTGCTATATCATGAGTCAGAATGAAAATCTGCTTTCAAAAAAGATAAAACAAACCTGAAGCAAAAGTGTGCAAGTGCATATTCAGCATGAACCAATTAAGATGTGTCAATATTCACCCTTACTTGTAATTCTGTTCCATTTCTGCATTAATTTGCCATCATTATTATTTTTAATAATCCCATTAAAATGTTTACAACATGATTAACTTTCAGAAAACTGAATAATGATGTTCAGATTGTTGAATGCAGGAATTTGCAAAGATTTGGTTCTCCAAATTTCATTGGCATGCATCTTTTCTTGGAGAGCATTAGTTGCCTAAATCTTTCACAAGTCTGAATGACAAAGACTAGGAAAAATATCCCAGTTAAGTTTTTCAAGATGACTAGAGGGAAAAGTAATAGATGTTTGTCTTTACATAACTTAGTCAATTTCTACTATTGGGTCCTTTGATCTGAATGTTATGAAACGATATCTGAGACCTTCCAAAAGCCGGCCCATAAATAAACAATTTCAGTTTTGATCCAAGTCCTATCTTTACAGTTCTAGGAAACGCACACTATTTATCATCAATGATTTACTCAATAGCTTCTGACCATCTTTGTCTCCTTTCCATTATTTTAAGAAGCTTCTGACATGTTCAGGAGAAGGTCTTTTCTGCACATTCACTTCCCTGAATACCAGCACAGTTTTCCAACAACTAGTAAGAGAAAATAATCAGTAGATGATAATTACAAAATGAACATGCTGTAACAACCCCATTCATCTCTGTAGCAAGAACAAAGATGGTCCTATAACTCATTCATTATTAACCAATGCAGGATGCCATGAGATTGGTAAGAAGAAAAAACAATAAACCTGGCATCCTTAAAATACCAACACCTTGGTTGCGTTTACAAATGAATAGATAAATACAACACATAATCACATCTAGAAGAGCAATAACATAACAGTAACTGTAACAAGCAGTAATCATTTTTGCACAATTCCTCTGTGCCCATGTTTCAAATGAATATGGAAGCAAGATGTTTTGCTGTTGCTGCTGTTGTTGACCTAGGAGAGGAAAAAACCTGCATATAACTCTTTCAGCTGTTACTTGGATACATGGGAAACAGAAGCATAATTCAGAAATCCAAATACATCACAGGGCAAGCTGCATATTTGGGATTGGCAGTACCCTGATTAACAGCATCACTGAAAATTCAGGAGGGAAAAAATAGGCATTTTTGTAGAATACACCTGTAACTTTTCTCGACGGCTTTATTCCCCTGGAAAAGAGACTTCTATTTCTCTACTATGCATAGTCAAGCATCCGATTGTTTTCTTTTTTGAGAGAAGAGAAAATCATTGTTCTCTTCTATCCAGCTGTTCATTCACCTGGCTATCACAGCTGCAGCAGTTGGGGTCAAGAGAAGGTCTCCTAAAATTATGTCATTGCTCGGCATCCCGTTCATGATGAAGGAAGGTAGTTGAGTGGGAACAGAATGAATCTGTATTAAGAGGTTCTGCTATAACGAAGTCATGTGTGAACGCAGCCCAAGTTCTCCCCTACAACCAAGTCTTGCTGCAGGTGGAAAAGCAAACTCTGTCCTTGTAAAAGCAAAAGAGGGGGGGGGGGCTTTTTTTTCTGCTCCAAATGTTCAAGTCTCACCATCCCTGTGGGAAAATGAAAACTTGGGCTAAAATAGATTGGCTTCTGTTTTTGCCACGGACAGATCCCATCCCTTCTCTACTGTCATTGCCAGTAAGAAGAGGGGAGGGTGGGCAACCCTTTGCTTTAATTTTCAATTGGACTGCCACTGCGAAGATCCAATTTAAATTGCATCAAGGGTACAATCCTTTGAAGTCAAAGCCAATGATGCAGCATTGTTCAGCAGGCTTCCCTAGGTTGGCAGTTCTGCAGACAAATCAAACTTTTCCCCCCCTCCTCCCTCTCTGCAAGCCGGGAGAATGCAAAGAGAACTGGAAAGAATTGTTTTCTCGATGGTAAAGTATCCCAGTCTTGTTGAAAACATAACACAAAATAATTTGCAATAATTGCCTTTCCATAACTAGATGGCAAAGCAATAAATGAAGATAACCATGTATAAAATGACGGATTAAGAGACAGACTTTAGGGCAACATAAAATAATTGCAGGACTTTATTACTGCATACTACCACTGTGTTTTAATGGGATGGTACTATGGTAGATTCTCACAACAGAGACAGAAAGGTAAATTAATCTTTATGTTTCATCATCAAGCAGTGTAAACATGACCAAGCTTAATTACGCTATAATAGATTGCTAAATGCTTGTCCCCAAAGCGGTGTGTTTTCTTTCCTACAAGTGATTATAGTCCAGGTTATCAGCATACCAATGCCAGTTCTTCAGCTACAGATACAAAATTCAACTCCAGCATCATGTGGATTGACAAGCCACCAAGACCCAGCTAAGTCCAAGGCAAAATAGAAATGGCAGCTAGAGGTGAATGTTTAATTGACCTCCTCCTTGGGGCAATGTGACATCCATCTGGGGAGTCAGAAATCAGCACGTGCTCACTGCCTTTTCTTTCAGCCATTGTGGTTCAGTCTGAAGAAGAAGAAATGGTTTCTCACATGCTTTCAAAAGAGTGAAAACATGGTGGAAGTCTCATGGGCAGGGGGGTTGCCATTTAGTTATGAGAAGACCCAAGGACTCATAACTACCTTTAACCATGCAAACCTCTGTCCGTCATTCCGCAGCATTCTTGCTTCCCATGCTTCATGTCAATGCCTAGGGAAGATCTCCTCCCAGCAGGCTGTTTTTAAATCAGGAAGCAGAAGCAGACAAGGTGGTTGCCCAAATCCATACTTAATGTTAATAATAATATGCATTATTAGACATATTAAGCAAAATGTTCCCCAAATGATGATAAGCTTTTCAGATGGTCAAAGTTGTAGCAAAGAAGTAATGGGTCAAGCCCTACAAGGCAGACCAGAATAAGAAACCTCATGACATCATTATATAACTGCTCCTCTTGGGTGAAGGTGTCATAATGCACATGTTATTTTGACATCATTGTAGCTTGTTACAGATACCTATCAACACATACCTTGTTCTCCGAGCCCACTCAGGCCCAGGAATTGCTCGCCCTACATTTTGGAAATGACACAAACTCAAAATGCAAGGCTAACACAATTCTTGTTTACAGGACTTTTCCCCAACTTATCATGCATTGTATTTCACCCCATTCTACCCCAATCTGCCTACCCACCCGTAAGGTCACAACCCCACTTGAGGACCTTCAATGAGCACCAAGGCTGTGTACATGACCATATAAAAGAGTGAAAGGAACTCAAATCATTCCAGATGGGGCAGCGTCAGAGACCCAAAGGATTCAGAGCTCCAATCCCCGTTTCAATATATTTGGACTTTGCCAGCACCATAATCGCAAGCTTGTGTTTTATTCCCACTAAGCAAACTGCAATTAAAAAGGAATGTGTTTAAAACATCCTTGGGATCAAGGAATCAATCTCAAGGTTCTTCAGACATTTTTAGAAAAGCGATATTTTAAATTTAGCTCAGATCTGTTGACACTGAATAAACAGGATATGCAAAATTGAATGAATGCTATGAAATTCAAAGGGTGAAACATTTCTCGGGCAAACGGCCTTCCTCAATAGCAATTTCTTTGTATACATTTTGCCTCCCGACTTTAACTTTTTAATTATCTTTAATTCCTTTAAATAGCATAAAGTTCTATCCTCCAGAGAGGAAATTAGGTAGAACTCAACAATCCATATGGTGAAGTCAAGAAACATATTCTTAACACTTCCATGATACATGCCATGCCATCAAATTTTGCATTTTTGCACAGATGACAGCCATGTATTGATCTCTTTGGCCAGAGGGAGAGACATTGCTTTAATTTCTTTTGAAGCCAAGGTGCTTTTCCCAGTTTCTTTGAATAAATTTACTTTGTATCCAACAGATGCTCAGAGAAAAATATGACTTAGACATGCACATACCAATAACCGTTGGGGAAGGAATCCTTCACAAATAAAATAAGGAGTAAGATACAGGAGAAAAATTCAGATTGGCTTCCAATATTATTTTGCCAGCGTTTTTTTTTTCCAGTAACATAACAATTGATTTATCATTTGTGGGAAAAATAATTAATAGGCAACCACACAAAAGAAACGTGGACCCATGTATTGGCTGAACATGATAAAACAGAAGTTATACATAACAGTCAAGACGAACACTAAAATCTGCCTCACAAGTTTTCTTCCTTCATGCAAGAATAGCCTCAGTGTTTCCACTTGGCTCTAGGGAGCTTCAAAATTCTTTTCAAATTCCTTTTCTTTATGCTTGGAAGAGCCAAAGGGGTTGGCATTGCTTTCTATCCAAGGAATTTCCATTGCTCTGAAACTGTCGTGGTTTCGTACATGTTCCAGTTGGAAAAGAAAAAGCTCCCGGGGAGATGTTCTCCGTGTTGCTGTCTTCTCTTGGGGTCTAGGAAGTATGGGGAGACAAGAAAGCTATGGAACACTGACAAGATGACCAAAGCTTGCACATTCACAAGGTTAGTAACAAGTCTTCACCCTAAACTGGAATTTGCTCACTCAACTACACCCTGCATCCATGATTCAAGAATATTCAGAGTCCAAAAGGCTATCAAAGAAGGAACAAGTATGAGTTGCACTTCTGAACCATCTGGATTAAAAAGAATAGAATGCTGACTTTGCATATTGATTTATTTTTGCTATCTCACTTTTTCCCCCAGGCATTTTTTTTTAAAGTTCTAATTACTTTCAAGAATTAAACTTTCTCTTCTGCAGTGAAACTAGGGAATTTCAGCCTATGGTTGCAAATATTCTAACAGGTCATTAATTAGAAGAAATCCCAAAATATGGATTCATAATAAATGTGAGTTTCAATGGAGGCGAATATGTGTAGCTCAGGGTTGAACGGTGGAGTCCTTGGGGTTCTCTGAGCTTGGTTCTTTTCTTGCAAACGTTTCATTACCCGGCTAGGTAACATCTTCAGTGCTAAAATGGGATGAGGTTTGCTATTTATTTATTTATGTATTTATGTATTTATTTATTTTTATTTATACATAGACTTATCCCTGCCCATCTCCCCACAATGGGGGACTCTGGGCGGTTTACCTGATTTATCTGCTGTGGCCTGCTTTGCCAGTGCTGGTGGGGGTGGGGGTTCTGTTTCAGGCAGAAGACTAGCAGAGCGCATCCATGAGCACCAACTAGCAGTCAGAAGACATGATGAAAATTCCTTAATTGCCCAACACATGGACAGACTCAACCACAGTTTTAACTGGGAAACTGTCAGCATTTTAGACCAAGCCAAATCTGAACATGCAAGAGAATTCTTGGAAGCCTGGTATTCAGACAAGGCAGCAATTAACAGACACATAGAGATTAACAGCATCTACATACTATTCAACAGAGACAAAAGACCAGAAGATCGCCTCACCAGCATTCAATCACCAGCAATCATCTCCAGCAATCATCACCCAGATAAGCAAAGGTCACCACCAGGCACACAATCAAGCAGCAAACATATGCTAATCAAAGAACTACCAGAGGAGCAAAACAAACCCTCCACCCTTACCAGCACTGGCAAGGCAGGCCACAGCACATAAATAGAGAGCAAACCCCATCCCATTTTAGCCCTGAAGATGTTACCTAGCCAGGTAATGAAACATTTGCAAGAAAAGAACCAAGCTCAGAGAACCCCAAGGACTCCACACATATGAGTATATGGTATGTGTGTGGATGTGAGTGAAAGAGGAAGGCACCATTCTGTGATTCCTAGTGGAGAGTAGATATTTATTTATCTATCTCAACCCACTGTCTACACCAGTGTTTCTCAACCTTGTCAATTTGAAGACGTGTGGACTTCAACTCCCAGAATGGCTGGGGAATTCTGGGAGTTGAAGTCCACACGTCTTCAAGTTGACAAGGTTGAGAAACACTGGTCTACACCAATAACCATTGTGAACCCCTCATATTTCAGGAGTAGTCTGTCAGCTGCTAACCAAAGAGTAAACAGAAGCTTTGGGAAGAGATTCTTCCCAAGAGTAAAGTAAGAATCTTCTTCCCAAAGAGTAAGTAAGAATCTTTGGGAAGGGATGTGCAAAAGCAAGGAGGAAAAAAAAAAAATTCCAGGGCTGTTGGGTGTTCCTTCATCTTTGGCTGCAATGTTCCTGGCTGCCCCTCTTCAGATCAATAACATAAAATGAACACCAACAGCAGTATGAAGTCTGGGCATGTGCATCTTCTATTTGAAGGAAGGTCGCCACCTTCCTTTGGTTCCATCATCACATATCCTCATCATTAGGAAATTATGTCCTCCAGCTCAACCACCACTTTCCTGTAACATAAGTTCATTATCTGTCTTAGCTCCCATTGAAACTCAGTATCAATATCCAGCACCTTCAGGCAGTTATGAGGATTCCAGTATTCTGGCAGGGGACCAGATTCAGCCTCTGAGCCACTGTTTTTATTTTCCCTGAATTCTCTTCCCCAAGAGAGGATCACTCTAGGGCATTTGGGGCAATTAAAATTGGCATTTCTATCCCAGAACATATGCCCTCAAACTATCATGGCCTTCCAGGATTATCCAAATCCTGATAAATATCAAATTCAGGCATTTCTCAGCAATCAAAATCTTCCCCCATCATTCCAGTGCTCAAAGTATCCATCTGAATATCTGAGCTCCATATCTATGTCTATTTGTAACCTAAAATGTAGGAAAAAGAATTTCAGTTCTCTGACCCAGCATCATTCACAAGAACTACAAGCACAAAAGAGAGAAACTTTAGAGGGGGAAACCCCAAGGACCTATCCTTATCTTAGTCACATGAGGATAAAGCATGTGCACTGGGGACAATATGCCACCCAATTTTGGAGCTGAAATGAAAACCTGAGTTAAGAAAAAATATAATGGTACGTCTCGAACCTGAGAGGACGTTCCATTTTAACCAGCTGGACATTCCTCCATTATCAGCAAAAACTCTCCTTGTCAGTTCTCCTGGTAGCTATGAATAAGACAGCTAGAACATTTTTGCCTTAGGAACCTGGGAGATTAGTTGGATTTTAAAGGGGGAACAGAATCCAACGGCTGAGATTTCTTTACCCTTATCCTGTCCTCTTTCAGTAAATCTTTGTGAAGAACCTCAGGAAGAATCTTGCTTTCTGGGGAGGTGGGCTGCCTAAGACCTTGACAGAGAGAGCATTAAACATCATGGCTGAAGATCAGAGGAGCAACATCTCAGTCCACAGTATTTTATTGAAGCTCCAACTGACCATCTGCACATTCAAGATCAGGAAGTCCTCAAGAGAATGTCTAATAACCAGCTCCCTGAAACTCTGCTAGGGATTTACTCATGGGTATGGTTTTTCATACTGAAAGTCTTCTACTCGGTATGTTCTACTGTATTAAACTCTACTTAGTTTAAAAGCCAGGAAGCATCGCTACCTTTCTGTACCCACAAATGCTTACATCTTTCAAATGGTCCAGTGAACCTCTGGAGAACAGAACGGGAAAAAGGTTCTTCTGTACACTTCAGACTCTAGAAAGACCCCACTCGTCTGATGCAAAATCGCCATTCTTTTCCCCAGTATGATGGATTTGTACGGGGCCCACCATGGAAGTGATGCGCAGTTGGGAAAAGCAAAGCAAACAAGTGACACGTTACTTAAGAGGCCTCCCATTTTACATTGACAGTTCATGATAATGGAATTTAATGGGGGGGGAGAGAGAGAGAAGCTGAATAATTTTAGCTGAATGTCATTCAGTTCATTCAAACTGGGAATCAGGGACATTTCTAACAAAGGTTTTCAAACTTCTTTTGAAATCAGGAAGCTGCTACACACAGATAAGAGGGAAGGTTTAAGGATTCTCTATCGGAAATTTCAAGGTTTTTCTTCCCACCCACCCCCACCCCCCCATCTGCTTTTTCACATTAACTGGTAATTATCCAGAAAGGCACATAATAGCGCCGAAATGGCAGAAGCTGACAAAAGGTTTCCCTAAGATATGTAAATTGTCAGTGATAGGCAAGATTCAACAGAATGGCTTTCTACAGCACAATTATTTATGCCAGTTTCATATGCTTTTAGGAAGGAAGGATGGCAAGTCACTTGGCGGCTCCTTATCGCATGCGCTGCACATTAGCTTCGCAACCATGCACTAAGGAAATATGGCATATATATATATATATATATATACACATACACACATGCGCACATACGCAGACAGAAATATGCACATACACGCACACTTACTTACAAGGTTCAGAGGTTTTCTCTTTCCTAGCAGTTCTATGCTTTCAATAAATACGTAGCGTAGCAGCTGTGTTTTTAGAAAAGGAATCACCTTCATTCTCCTCTTCTTCTTCTTTAAAAAAAAAAAAGGATAAGAAAGTTGGTAAAAAAAAAAAAAAAAAGGTTCACCCCCATTGATTGCTTTTAACACATGAATTTGTTCTTCTCAGAGCTGGATTATCCCCCGATGGCTAATGTTCCTAATGCTATTCAGAGACTCCCTCATCTGCACGTGGCTTCTTGTAAAAAAATTTTCACCAGCCCAGCCCTCAGATTTTAGAAATGTCTTACAAATAGTCAAGGCCAGTCACCAATGCAGAGATGTTCAGGGGTTTTCTTTATGCAGGACCATCTTTTGTGCAACTGTTCAGTGGGATGAATTTCTAGAGGAGATACAGCACCATTTGAGAATACCAGGCCTTGAGAAAGTTCCAAATGTTCCTGATCCACTTAGTCTACAACAGTGTTTCTCAGCCTCAGTGATGTTCAGATGGATGGACTTCAACTCCCAGAATTCCGCAGCCAGCATGCTGGCTGGGGAATTCTGGGAGTTGAAGTCCACCCATCTGAACATCTCTGAGGTTGAGAAACACTGGTCTAAAACAACTCCTTGTGTAGTGTATCTTATTTTTAATTCTGTGTATTAGATTAATAACTAACTCTTCTAGAAAATGATAACTGGGGAGTTGACCAAGTGTTCCATCAAAATCAGACAGATACCAAAAGCTGTATTAAAACATTGTAATAAAGGGGGACAAAACCCCAAACATAGCAACAATGCCATGTTAACAAGGACTAGGAATAAAATTAAGCAGAGTGAAACTAAGAAGCTTATTTCCAGCTAGAATAAAAATCTCTTTTTTGATATCAAGAATTACTGAACTCCTGTGGAACTTGAATAACCACAGCCTCTCTGGGAAAAATACTCTGGCTGTGGTCTGTTCTAACCCTCCAGAATAGCCACGGATTCTTTTTTGGGAGAAAAGACTATAAGTCCTAAATCCTGTAGTTCTTGTTTAAGCAACAAGATACTTGAGTTCCAAGGTGTTTTATGGTGGTGTGGCTACAATTTCTCTCCAGTATTAACACTTTCCAGAATTCACTGCCTGTTTGCAAATAAAGACAAGACAACTCAAACATGAGCACAAAGTGTCAGTGCAGAGAAGACCCTGTTTTGGATGCGTTCTTATTGAGTTTCTGCTGGGGCAAGAAAGATCTTTTCAAACTGGGAAAATAAGGAAGAATCAAGGGGGGAAATGTAATTCTGGATGAATATGTTGAGCTTTCTTTGATGCATTAGAGATCTGAAAGAGAAAGAAGTGGGACATTTCAGATTAGTGCCAGGCAGGACATTTTCCTTTCATTTTTCCTTACTATTCACATTCAGTTTAATGGGGAAAATTGCTTTAGAAATTCAAAGGAGAAAACTTCAAAGAATTTTCGTGGGTAGTGTGTGGGGTTCTTATACTTATTTAGTGACAAGGTGGGCAAGGAATGGATAGGAATCCCCTGTCTTTCACTATATTGTCATCCTCCAGTGGTCTAGAGTTGCCCAATCTGTCCATTAGGTCTATGGAAAGTGGCTCCAGTCCAATCCAAGAAGTTGACCTGATCCAGATCTTCATAATGTTCTGGTCTGAGGCAGCCTCTTGACTTGGAAAATTGAGTCATTGTGCTGATTCAATTCAACCAGCTGCTTTGATCAGTGGAAAGAGACCTCTGTGCATGCACAGAATCCTCCTATAATATCCAGATCAAAGCTGGCAGCCACTCCATATCAGCACTTTGAAAGGGAATGCTACGTTGATTTAGCACTTGGAGTGAAACTTTGTTACACTGAAGCAACTCTTTGAAGCCTCATACTAATTCACTCTTAAGGTTCCTTCTCCCATGTGGCTTTTTGTGTACCACCAAAGGGAAATCCTGACTATGACAAAGGTGAAAAAGTAATAGCTTCAGGGTTGGAGCTTTGCATGCCTAATGTCCCCATCTAAGAGGGGAAGCAGTAACATCTGAAGGTTTGCTGATCTGCCAAGAATCATTATAGACGTGGTAAGTTGATGGACCAGTGACCTGCCTTGGTAGCTTGCTTTACAGATTTTTTTCTAAGCAAAGATTTTTAAACCATGGCTTGTTAAATAAGCTACTATTAGCGAGATTCACATACCACACTAAACCTGGGTTTACAAGCCATAGTGCCTGTCTTCACACTTCACATTAAGCCAAAATCAAATAAATTACCATTATAAGGCTTATCTTATAAGAGTGTGAACCCAGCCAGTATAAAACAGCTTCTTATATTCAGTAGAATAAAAATCACTAATTTAGAGAAATATGAACAAGAAACTATAGGGAAGAACCATAACATATATTTATATTTATATATCTCACTTATAACTACTGGATTCTCAAATGATACTTACACAGTACTGTTCTGCTATAATTTCACTGCTATAGATAACTAGAAGAGAAGGTCTTCATGCATGAATTCAAGGCCGCCAAGTTCAAAATGATGGAAAAGTAAACTCTAACACACTTGAATAAAGATACTCTTGTCAATAATTAGCAATCGTGTTCCACAACTCCCACGCCACTGGACGTCCTCCCAACAGTCAAAGCTCGACTCTATCCAGCTATCCAGATTATATTTGTGGAAGTCTTTAGAAGGAACATGCTGATTATTGAGAAGTTTGATTCATTCGTCCTTTATATTTGTATTAGTAATGAATACATATCCCATTTGGGATCAGGTGTGCATTGTTTACCTAAAAGGATCTGCTACTGCTGTAACTCAATGGTTGGAGTAACATGAAATCCGGATGTTATAAATGGACAGTTTGCATAAATTCAGTTTGTGTAGACTTCACCCATTTCACGGTGGGGGGAACTGTAGAAATCAGGACAACATGCATATACATATACAAAAAAGAATCTAATTCACCTGAGATCTTGTTACAACAGGGCCAACTCTACTGTTGGAATGAGGTGGTTGCAGTCAGCAGTTAATTTTGGGTATCAGTATAAAAGAGTAAAAAACATTTCACTTATGATTGAATTGTTAGTGCCAAAGGGGTGGGGGGGAGGATGTATTTTCTTGAAATGCTCAAAGAATTTGCCTGAGATAACTTCCCACTTGGGTTGTGAAAGAAAAACTGTTCAGAACTGAATTAGAGCTTGTATGTCACCTTGCTCTGCTTTTGATTGTATTTATTATTATTATTATTAAATTTATATGCTGCCTGACTTCCAGTGACTCATTAATTAGTTAATTAAATCCTTACTTTTTGCAAAATGGGTGGCCCTATAAATTTGATTAATAAATAAATAAAATCTTGCTAAAGTCAAAGTCAAAGTCAAAGTCAAAGTAATCATTATTGTCATTGTACTACTTGCACAATGAAATTAAATGCCACCCCAGTGCAGCTTTAAAAATATAAAAACCATAGAACACATAAAACACATAAAACACATAACACATAACAATAATTGTAGATAGACAGTATCCTAATCTGAAGTGGGGGCATTGGAGAGAGAAGGCGTTCTCACCATTGTGGGTCTTATTATCCCATCCCAGCAAGTTTTGGGATCCAGTGAATCTGTTCTCCTTTATTTGGACCAGTGTCTTGTAAAAATTAATTCTTACCACAGGTAAGGTAAGAACCAGGACATGTTGTAAAAATTAATTCTTACCACAGGTATAAATCAACATAGCAGCAGCACTCTACCGTTTTCAGCTAAAAGAATATTTGTCTTGGATGCATAATTCTTCTTTAGTTACACATTCTAGGAGTTGTACTTTTGTTTTTAGACAGGGAGAGAATTATATAACTTTGTCTTTGGTCAACTGCCTAGATTTTCAGCAATATAAAGGCAGACCTATTTTAAAAAATAGAATAAATAATGGAATGTAAACCCTGAAATTTCAACCATCATCCTCAGCATGTTATTTCAGAGACTTTACCGAAAATCTTCAAGCTTTGGGACACCTTTTCACCTGGGTGAAAGAAAGGACGTGATGATGGATTTCCTTGATGGTTCTGAGTGAAAATTTCAAACTGGCACCCTTCCCTGAAAATACCCTTAACAAAAGGGCTTATTTTCCTTGAATCTGCAAAAAAAAAAAGTCTACATATTTCATTAAGCATTCAGAGGGAAGTTGGCACCATTTCACGTGCAGGAAATCATACATTCCTAAA
Organism: Python bivittatus; assembly: GCF_059951505.1. Lineage (NCBI taxonomy): Eukaryota > Metazoa > Chordata > Lepidosauria > Squamata > Pythonidae > Python > Python bivittatus. The sequence continues at coordinate 415,879 of NW_028277094.1, read as the reverse complement.
CTCTGTCCAGCACTGCAGATGATATCTTATGAACCATTTCTATCTGAATCCTTTCATCTATTATTTTTGATTAGTCTCATAATTTGCTTCCTAAAAGGCCTATTCCAAATGTCTACATTTGCCCCATAGTATAGAAGGGAGCCATTCTTGCTTAAATTTGATTAGACTTCTATGATGGATCTACAGGATACTGACAATTTCCCCATTGCTCCATATTCTGCAGTTTTGTTCTCCCAATCTGATCATTCCTCTTTTCCAATGTTGTGCGAAATTTGTTCCTCCAGCTGTCAGTATATATCTTAGTGTGTGTGTGTGTGTGTGTGTGTGTGTATTTAATTTATGTTTTCTGGAATTGTCATCTCATCTAAGAGTTTTAATGGGTGCTCTGGATGCTTTAGGCACATGCAAGGCTTAAGACACCCATTTTACCCCTTAAATTGCCCCCCATCCCCAAAATGCAAAAGAGAAAAAAGAGGGTCCTTTTTTTTTTATTTGCTCCACTCACTGGGGGTGGGGAGACTTTGAGAGGCACAAGATGAATTCTGGCAGGGCACATGTGAGCACTGCCCTGCCCTGCACCCCTGAATTATGGGTTCCCATCTCCATTTGTACTCCTTCAACCCTGATATTTACAAGATCCCTTGCAAAGTTTGTTTAGCAGCCAAATTGCCAAGCTAGACAACATGCAGAGCTCAAACCATCCTGTTCCAGTTTCAGTAAAATTTGCAATTAGTAGAGAGAAGAAAATAATATTTAAAAGGGGGGGAGAATGACTTGCAATGAGGATAGGCCAAGTAATGAACTAAAGATGAACACAAATGATCTTTCAAAATTCTCCACATTTGTCAGAAGATGGTTTCTCTGAATTTCTCCAGGAAAGGACCATTTTCAGTGATGATCCCTCGGGAAAGAGGGAACGCCTCATTTTCATACTGTAAAATGCACACAGCCTAGGAGGCTGAAGAGCAATGAAAGATGTGATTTTTTTTAAAAAAAATCTTCAGCAGCAGCAGCCTCCACCACCTCTGATGATCAAGACACTTCAGAAATATAGTTGAAAGAAACTCTCAAGCACCCTGAGAATAGGGTAGCAAAACAGACGTTTCCATTGCAGGGAAAGCACACTTCTGAGAAACTGCAGAGTAGACTCTGGCACACTATTAATTTCAATACCACTGTCTGCCTTCATCTCTGCTCCTTTCTTTCAGTGAAGTTGTTCCCCCGAGGCAATGCAGACAGTCAAAAGAAGAAGGTGGACCAAGGTGGCCCCAGCGGACTGATAGAACACTCATGGAATCTTCAGGAAAGAAAATCTATAATATTGCATCTGCTTTAAGCTACACGTGTTGCTATAAACCCATATTCTTTGTATACCACTGAAAACCCAAATACTAGATTATACAAAACTGAAGTCTGTGGAAATAAGTTCTGTGTGTTTAGCATCTAATTAGCTTTGCAAGTGCCGCTTTGCTGCATGTAGACAGTGATATCAAAGATGGGTCTGTATCTCTTCCCTTCAGCGCAGTCAGGCAGATAGTCAACAAGAAAGAGGAGAGAGAATTTTCAATTACACAACCCTGTTCAACTTGGAGTAATGATATATCAACTTTTTTTCCCCCTTGAGTGCTTAGGAAATAAAATATCTGCAGTTATTTGTCATTGCTGTTGATAAACCTGGCATCATATCATGTTAAATGAGTTTATCTTTACCTAAACACCAATGACATCTTCTAATAGAGGATAGATATTTGTATGCATTTGACTCAATAAGGTAGGTAAGATATAGGAGGACTCTACATTTAGCATTTCATGCACAAGGGCCTTTTGGCATAAGGGTTTGGAGAAAGGATGCCTTGTGATAGCACCCCAGCCTGAAATCAAAGAATGTTTTGACTTAAGTACCATGAAAGTTGGAGGAGAAAATGAAGACAACACTGCAAACCATGAATAACAAATCTAGAAATACCGAAATATAGTTGCAGCTGTTAATAGGTATCAAATCCTAGAATGAGTGATGCATATGTTGGGAAGACAGACCATTTTATATAAATAAATACCATCAGAATCGTAGGAAGGCATTGGATCATCAAGTCTACAGTATATGACCATCACAGCCCCTCCAATGCAAAAATTTAAATTAAGACACCCCTAACAGATGACTATCCAGCTGCTGTTTGAAGGGAAGACTACCCTGTGGTTCCACTGTCAAATGCTCTTTTGCCTCCCTTTCAACCAGGACCTCCTTTTTCTTGTAATCTGAGATCACCCAGAACATTTGGAGAAAATCAAAACAGCAGCTATCCACCAGGAAGTCATCACCAAAGTCAGTTCTGCTATTGTTATAAAAGGAAATGCAAAAATAATCATTAGAAAATCATTATTTTGTATGAAGGAGTCTACTTTCTTCATTCTTTAGTAATGAATGAAACCCACTTCCTTATGTGTCCCTAACAAAGAGAGGTGCATACAGGGAGTCCCTGGGTTAAGAACACCCAGGTTTTAGATGACCCACAGTTAAGAACAGAGCCTATTGTAGCAAAATTCAAGTTAAATACACAATGATTCGAGTTAAATACACAATGGTTCAGGTTCATTGCACAATACTACTTATACAGTATTATACAATAATACTGTTCCAGCCTATATACAAAATTGACTTAAGGACAGACCTTGGGAACAGAACTCGTTCTTAAACTGGGAACTACCTGTATATAGGCGTGTTTGGTTCAATGGGTTGTTTAAGCCCAGCCCAAAAAATTATAAATTGGCAAAAGTTTTAACAGATGAAACTGCAGTCCTACCCAGATGTAACTTATGAGTAAGGCCCACTGAACTAAGCAGGGTTTATCTTGATGTCCAAATGTGCAACTTTGTGTGAAATCAGGACAAAAACTATATGTACTGTAATTTAAATTTGAACTAAGCTTAGATTAATTAAGCATCTTAAATAGAATTATTCCCGGGGCATTCAATAAGTTCCTCCTGCTGTTATATTAAAGAGGACAGTTCTGCACTAGGTTTTGGCACTGGAGTCACAGGTTGTGTAACTTTACTTTAAGGAGAGATGCAGGATTGCAAACCTATACAGGTTTATTGGATGGAAAACTGCCTAGGTAAGAATAGCATTTAGTCCTAAACATGCATACAATTGGCTGTTATCTGTGATACACGTTTTGATAAAGCCTATCCTCAGATTTCCTTTTTTTACACTCTTGTTGTCTTTCTCTTTCTACACTCTCATGGTCTTTCTCTTTCTCACACACACACATCCTTCTCCATATGGAAACCTGCAGAAAATTCATTGCCTTCTGTCCTTCCCCCATTACGTGCTTCTTCTCATCCTTCTGCACTGGGCCCTTACATTTCCACTAGCAAAAGGCATCTGTGATTTAGCACACTCCTCAGGGCTATGAATCACCAGTCACATGCCTCGCCCCTAGAGCCAATAAATGCAACACAAGCTGAATTTTTATGTACGAATTTGTTCAGTGATTCCAGGCAGTGCCTGTTTATGAGAAACGGGTTTTATCTCTCCCTTTCTGCTTTTCTCCACCGCCTGTTGATCTTTCAGGTTTTTTAATTTATGGCACAGTTACTTTTATGGTGCAGCTGACATGTTTTGTGGGAAGGGAGAGGTGGAACAAGGGAAGGGCTGCTCTGTAAAACTACCATTTTAGATCTAGAAACATCTTTTTTCCTTTCTTTTTTTTTTTTTACACCGTGTCACCAACGCTTAAGAAGGTAAGCAGCTAGAGACGTGGTCATGGATCCACACAGTCAGAACTAAGCACTTTGCAATTCTATCCAACACATGCTTACCTTCATTGCAGTTGGTGGTATGAAAAGCTCTATATACCCATATCTGAGCCATCCGTAATAAATGGAGCAGTAGGATTTGCTTCCCCGCAAACAGCAATGATACACAGGATTGCCATAAGTGTTGCAGACAGTTCACACATCATAATAAACCAAAGCCAACCAAACCCACATTATCCTTCTATGCAGCGTGTAAAAGAATGTTGGAATTCCTCAACTAACTTGGAACACCCCATGGAAAGTCATCCTAGGATATGGTGGGAAAATACCCAGGCTGCTATTTTAATTTCCCACAGTGCCCTGGTACAACATTACATCCAACCTTCCAGAACATTGTAATAAATTTGGATTTGTGGCAGGCAGCCAGCAGTGTGGTGGAGCCTTACCTCTTTCACTTCTCCTCAACCCTAAAGCTAATTTCTGGGAGAAGTCCAGATATTAACCAAGGAAGCCTACCCTGACTTCCTTGGAAGCAAACACCATTTAATGAAGGGACTAATTCCTGAGGAACAATCTTGGAAGCATCACTACAAGCACAATCCAGCCTTAATGAAATGCAATTCAATCTTGCCACCAAGAACTGTGAGCAGAAAATGTAGGAGGGACTCATCAGAGATATGATCTTCTGGGACAGGGATCGGAAGATGTTGCCCCTATGATGGCCTTTGATTTTCAGCAATTCTGTGCTCAAGAAGTGGGATGGGGGAGTGAAGAAATTCTCCTGACATCCCATCCGGGGCTAAAATGAGTAAACCAAACCATTTTTAGCAATCAGTCAAGTTCGATTCACTGAGCTATAGAATTTCTGTTTAAATGTTACCCTAAACATTTTCAAACATAACCATGTTTGGTTTGCTATTCTTTTCAATACATGCCTTTTTTGCAAACAACTTGCCATAGTAGAATGGTTTGATTTTGTATCTTGTTTTCATGACTACATGTATTTTTTTACAGACATTCCCAAGGTGTATACTGGGCTAAAAATGATGAACTACATTGTAAAAGTAAGAAAACTACAAAATTTCTAATGGTCAGTATCACGCCCCCCCCCCCCCCCATCATAAACAACTCACCATTCTCAATTTCCTATTCAGATGCAACAGTTACTTTCCATCTACAAGACTTATGCCATACATTACCTTCCTCTGCATTTAAAATGTCCTTTTCTTTAAAAATTTTAACATGTCTCATTTTCTTTCTTTAAAAGGTGGAGCTCCGTATTGTTTTCAAAGAGTAAAACCACCTTCCAATTCAATAAGTTGCATTACCATTCATCTTAAACTGAGAGGGGAGAAAAATACTTTTTAGTAAAATGAATGTCCCTCCTTGTTTATAGCCTGATGGTGTTTGTTTATAATGCAATCTACTTTGCGTTATGAATCAGCCTTTCCTGCTTTTCATAAGAACACTGTCCAAAAGGAAGAGTACAGGGCTCAGACAGGCTTGGTCTGGTAAGAAACTTGTATTACAAGTAAATATAGTATAAAAAGCACAAAAGGCAATTTATCTCTTCTACTCATATCACTTACCGAGGAAGGCTACTTAAAGTATAGTAGGGACAAGAAACCATAGGCAGCGTTTTGCACAATTTCTGGTGAATGCAATTATAATGATAAAATATTAAATATACCCGGGAGGGAAGACGAGAGAAAGAGAGGGAATGAGAAGGAAGGAAGGAAGGAAGGAAGGAAGGAAGGAAGGAAGGAAGGAAGGAAGGAAGGAAGGAAGGAAGGAAGGAAAGTTAAAGTATGGTAGGAATATGAAACCATAGCCACATTTGCACAATTTGTGATGAATGCAATTATAATTAACATTATGATAAAATATTAAATATACCCGGGAGGGAGGGAGAAAGAAGAAAGAAGAAAGAACTCAAAGTATGGTACGATTATGAAACCAGAGCCAGCATTTTGCACAATTTGTGGTGAATGCAATTATAATTAACATTATGATAAAATATTAAGTCAAGATCGTAACGTGTTGATTGATCCTGATTAGCTGTATTATCCTTAATTAGAAATCACACCATCTTTCAGTTGGGGCTGGCATGTTTTGCTTCTGATGTCGCTTACAGCCTGACAAGGGGAGAAGCGTGAGTCAGCTTTTGTGCCCAGCTTTATTTATTTATGCATTTAATTGAGGCAAGGGATGGCTGTAAATACAGCAGAACAGGGCAAAGCAGTAATTACAGTCTAACACTGAGAAATTTGCATGTAGGCCCAGCTCAGCCATGGAACGAGTTAATTCATGAATCCAGAAAAACAGAGGATGTTGTTTGTCCTTTCACCATTCATCAGATGTCTGCTGGATATATATAGAATGAAGCGGGAAACCACTAGCCATCCAATTGTTCCTGAATTTCAGTTCCCAGAATCTGTCACTGTGGCTAATGCTATTGGGCGGGGGCAGGGGGGGGAGTTATATTAAGCGATATATCTAGAGTTCTAAAACAATGTTATATAGAGTAACGCTCTCATAATTTACAGGTATTCCTTGCAAGTCCCAGCATTTTCATTATCGATGTTGCTTCTCTTTGCCCACACTACTGCCCAATCATCTCAATTCTCTCTTTACAACATTACAAAAATCCAGAGTATCCACTGTGTCTTCAGTTGATATTTCCTATCAACTACGGGTAGTCCCCAGTTTAAGAACGAGTTCCCTTCCTGTGGTCTGTCCTGAAGTCAAATTTGTATGTAAGCCAGAACAGTATTGTTGTACAACACTGTAGAAGTAGTATTGTGTAACGAACTCAAGCTATTGTGTAATGAACTCGAACCATTGTATATTTAATTCAAATTTTGCTACAATAGGCTCTGTTCTTAACTATGGGTTGTCTGTAAACTGGGCGTTCTTAACCCAGGGACTCCCTGTACTGCATTCTTCTCCCTTGACTTGTCTTGGTTCCTTCTCTTTCATCTTGTAGTCTGTTGTTCATACTGTCCTAATTCACACATTACACTAATGCACAGTTTGCCTAAATATGGTTTTGTAGTAAATGAGCGGGCAAAAGCTCACCTGACTTTCTCTGACAATGAGCTGTATTTCAGCTCCAAGCCAAGGGAGGCATGGCTTAAGATCATGTACTCAAAGACCCCTCCCTTTTTGCTAGAGAGAAAAAGAGTTGGTCCTTTTTAGAACAAAGGCTACCAGGACTAGGCACAGGAGAGAAGTAACATGGTTCTCCAGAGCCCCTGACTAAAGGCTGAAATCTACAAGGAGCTGGAAAACGAAAGCCAGCAGAAGATCTTTGCTTCAGGAATCTATTTCTCTCTAAGGAATCAGTAAAAAAGTCTACTCAGAAAACTACTTTAGTATTTTTCATCTTGATTTTACTGTGTCAGCGCTTAGCCAAATATTTTGTCCTGATACTTATTTTCTCTGAACGACCCCAGAAATTGTGTGATTTGTGCAACTTGGAAACACTTCACAGCAGAGTTGGGTTTAAATTAGGAACAGATCTTCATCTTGTCGTCTGCTCAGAGCCTTATATTTTCCTTTATGTTTTACTATTCGTTGTGATTTGTGAGTTGACCAGCTATACTTTTTATCCTTGTTGCCGCTGATTTTTTTGCAGATGGCTACTTAAAGTTAGAAGGGTATTTATACCCTCTGGTTTGATATTCTTTCTCTGTGAGTATACAGGAGAGAGGGAATAGCCTTGAGGGACAGGAAGAAGAGCTTCTACCAAGACAATAGTCAGTTAAAAGAAATCTGAGTCCAGGGCAGAGATGTAACCTGAGAAAACATCTCAGGCAAGACACTCCCTCGTTCTCATGAAGATAAAGGCAGGGAGCAGGGAAGCATGTTCAGGCTTGCAATATTCTGCTACTATAGCTTTACAATAAAAATAGTATTGGCCTACATGACTTTGGTTTCCTAGTCTGGTCTGTCTTGAAGGACTAACAGTGGTGAGAGTGATATGTCTCCCAAAGGAGAGTGGAGAAAGGAAGGACTGAGTCCTCCAGTCCCATGGCTCAATCCTATAGAGCCAAGAGGTGGCCCTATAAAATGTATGGTCTTTTGTGTCTCCCCCCCCCCAATAGGGGAATGATCCAATTCATGCATACACATCAGAAGATAGGGTTGGGAGCAGTAACTACTAAGCCATTACACAAAGGGAGGATGCAGGGCTAGGGAACGTAGACCCCAAGGACTTCTGGGAAAGAAGAAGAGACTTCCAAACTTTCACTCTAGGTTCAGCCATGGCTATACATTTGAATAAAGCAGAATTACTGCAACTCACATAAATCAAAGTTTCAGCTGCATTCATTCAACATGTTAAGCCAAAAACCACAAACGTAACAAGGCTTAGCATCATAGGTGAACCCAGCCAATACTTGCCACAAGGACCACATAGTGAACTCACTATAACCCTTGCACTAAGTTTCCTGTCAGCTCTGAATCCTTCTGTTCAGCTAGGATATCCTTTGAGGAACCATTTCTGAAATTAATAGGCATAGTGTCAGCCTTACCAGGTAGACCAGACAGGAACAGACATGACCTGATAAGCCAATTCTACTTTATTGTAAAACTACATTAACAGAATCTTGCAAATCTGAAAGGACAGTTCTCCTGCCGTCTCCTTTACAACCCAAGAAACTAGGGAGGGTCCCCTCTGAACCTCTTTCTCCTCCCATTATGCAGCTGCGGGCTATGCTCTCTCTTATCTGATGGTTCCCTAAGCAGCATCTCTTCACCCCATCTCCCAAGGTCTTTCCCACATACCATTACACATAGTGGAAATTGAGTTGCAAGGGAAGTGACAACAAAAGATGAGGAAGTCAGTCGTATTGCTTGGTCCAGAGGTGTTCTTATACATAAAAAAAAAAAATGTTGCTTTGCACAATGCTAATTTTCCATGTATTTATTTATTTTAATTAACAGAATCAAAACAAACAAATAACCATTAGGGGTGGGGCAGGAAGCCTGACAGCTATAAAGGTAGGTGTCTGGCATGCTAGTCCCAAGGGCACCATATTATTATTCTGTGTAATTATTATTACATATTTAAAGAATGCATATGGCCATTCAACTTGAGCATGACAACTCTGAGAGGCTTCCAACAAAACAAAAAAACCAAAGAAAAGAACAAATCCAAGTAAAAAGGGTCAGATGTAGTTAAGGGTCAAGGTAGATAAAAGAAGACCACCACATGAGTTCTTGAAGAAACTATACCAGTCAGAATAGATAATCCAGGATAAAGAGAGATCTATCTAATAGCTTCATATTATTAGATATTATCCTAAGATATTATCCTAAATACAAGGGGAAGACAAATAGCTCAGTGGTGAAGCACATGGTTTGCATGCCAAAGATCTCAGGTGGAAGCTCCACCATTCACAGATATAGCTGGAAACTGGGGGAAATTGCTACCAGTCAATGTAAACATTATAGAGCTAGGGGGACCCCTTCCAATCAAACGGCTTTCTGCAAGATTTCATCATAATTCCCTTCTTTCCATGAGCTATTCTTTCTAATCATAAAAACCATGTCACAAAATAATTTTTTTTCTTACGCAAAAAGTCCATAAAGGGTTTCCAGTCAGTGATGAATCTCAGTAACGACCTTTCTCTAATCAAAGAAGCTAGTCTGTCCATCTCAGCAAGTTCTGTCAATTTCACCAACCATTCCTCCATGGTGGGTAATGTTGAATCTTTCCATTTTTTGTACATATAGTCATCTCGCGCCAGTAATCATATATTGAAATAATCTTCCATGGCTCTTTTCTAGGTATTTATCCATCCGTCCTAAAAGGAAGAGTTCTGGCTTCCACTGAATATTAATCTTTGAAATCCTCTGCATCAATGAATGTATTTGAATCCAACATTTTTAGCTTTTTTACATGTCCACCAAGCATGATAAAATGTCTCTTCATGCTGTTCATAGTTCCAACATGCATTTGAAATGCCTTTACACATTCTAGATAATTTTTCTGGCATTATGTACCAACAATACATCATGTTATAAAAATTCTCTTTAAAATCATAACACAATGTAAATTTCATCCCTTTTAACGACATATTTTCCCATTGAACCATCTGTATATTATAACCAAAAATCTTAGCCCACTTTATTATACCTTCTTTAACCTGTTCTTCCTCCATTTCAGATTCAATAAAAGTTTATTCATTTTAGTGATTACATGTTCATCACTGGTACACAATTGCACTTCAAATTCTATGTTACTGTGCTCCATGCCAGAACTCTTTTTATCCATTTTAAATATTTCTGATAACTGTAAATGTGAAAATGGTTTCTTTTCTATAAAATGCTTCTTGTGCTGAGACCCATAGAGCTGTTTTCGGGCACAGCCTGTGTTTATATCTATTCCATATTTTCAATATGGCACCTCTAATAAAATGGCTTTTAAAATCCATGTTAACTTTAACCTTATCGTATCATAAAAAACCATGCCATCCAGTCCTCAGGTTGTGGTCTTCTAACTCTAAAAGCCTGCTGTTTCTTAGCAGCACCCACTTTCATCCAAACCAAACAACAAACTGTAAAATACAATTTCAAATCCAATAAACCCAATCCTCCTCTTTCCTTTGGATCTTGTAACATCTTATATTTAACTTGTAGTTTTTTTTTCCTTTGCCATATAAGTTTCATCTTTGTTTCTAAAGAGATTGTTTAAGTAGGTTTTTTCATTAGCATTTCCCAAAAAGAACTTCGGAAGAGAGTGTGAGAGAGAAATCTTTTGCTATTTCTCCTTCAATGTTTTTTCCCCACTTTAATTAATTTTAAATGACTGAGAAGTGCTTCATGCTCTAAGATCGTGAAACCACCAGCATTAGCTGACACCAATGTTCTCAGCCTTGTCTTTTGCAGGAGCTATGACAACTCTTCCCTTTGAAGTCTTTTGAAGTATTCATGGCATAGGCTGACACTCGGGACTACAAAGCGAGTGGTTTTTATACAGATGAGCATACAGCCTCAGGATGGGCAAAGCTGCTAGTTTCATAACTGCAAGAAATGTGCTCTCTCCTCTAAGAATGCCAGAACTAGGACTATAACTCCCTAGACTAAGTTGGTAAGAAAGTAAGGAGTAATCACACCCATTCCAAGAAGGAAAAAGGACTGGAATGGATACAAATGTGCTAGTTTCATCATAACTGTCTGAAGAGGATCACATATTGCATGAAGCCATGGTATATGAAACTATGGTTTATTGATCAAACTATGACTGACTGGGTTTGCCCATCACAAGGAACTGTAAACTATGGTTTTCAAGTAACAGTCACTGGATTCCCATTACAGATCACAGCTTATAAACCATGATAATGGATTCACATACCACACTAAGACAAAATCAAATGAACCACATTACGGTTTAGCACAGTAGGGGAAGCCAACTTCAGTCTGCACCTCTCGAGTTCAAATCTCTATATCCATTTTTGATATTACACTACAAGGAGTGTTTGGTAGGATTTTAGGAATTTTCAGATATGCTTTTAGGGATTCAGTCCCACTGAACAGTTGGAAAAAGAGTTGGTAATAACATTTGGAAAGTCAAGGTTCTCTTGGAACATTTGACCTAGCTTATTTTCCTGAAAGGAAGACTAGTTTTTCTCCAGATAAAGGGGATTGTCCACAAAGAATATGATAATGAAGCTGATGATTTTCTTCTCCCATCCAATCTTCCTTTTGGGGGGTGGTATGGAATCTTTAATGCAGGGATGTCTTTCTTTTCAGGAAAAGGGAGGAAAAGAGATCAATGAATGCCAGTACCATGGAGAGTTCCATACAGAACAAGAGAGTGGCATTCCAGCATTGATCTGGAACATGTCAATGGCTATTCCCCAACCTGATGTCCTTTAGCTATGCAACATTACAGTTCCCATCATTTCCAAACCATAAGACCAATGGCCATGTAGGCTGGGAGTGAGGGAAGCTACAATGCATCAATGAGAGGTTACCAGTCATGCTCATACTGTTATCATGGAAACCTCTACATCGGTTTGGGAAATTGGTTTCTCATGATCTTCAAGTATCCACTGAACTTTCCTATGACTAAGGAGGATCAAGATTCACAACCATAGCAAAATCCAGACCCAAGAGCATAGTCCCCTTCCTTTGCAGATTGGTTTACTTTAAATGTCTTTGCATACTGTGAGATTCCTACTGGTTTCTTCTATGGAATAATTATACTGATGATGCTACCACTGTCTCACCACAATAAATTAAGCTCAAATACACCTCCCAAAGAAATTGTAAAGACATTCTGAAGAAAAAGAAATAGGGAAACAGAAGACACCACAGCAAGGAAATATAACTGTCAGGACAGATTTCTATACATTATTAATCACAGACTCAACACCATACTTTCCTACTTCCTTGAAAACTTATTCAGTTAAAGGCCAAAGTGTCTTAAGTGCCACTATTCTACACAACCAACATTTCCTTAATATGTACTTTTTAGGGGTAAGTGCTAGGAGTAAGTAAGAAACTTGGCAATAATGACAAATGAGGACAAAGGGATACCATTTTAATGTTTATCTTACCCTCCCAATAATATTTATGTAAAAACAGGGACAATGCCTCTGACATCTTTCAGAAAAGAAGATAGCAACCAGAACTGTACCAGTTTTCCAGAGTCAACTTTGCTTTGCAAGAATATGATTAAAATCCTGATCAGGAATACAAACACTGAAGCAGAAGATCACCACTAGTCTCCAGAAGATTTATTTCCATAGCCACTTTCCAGGATTTTAATCAGGTCACATAACAGAAGAAAAGTGATCTCTATTAAGGGGGAGAACCCTAAACAAACTAAAAGCATTGGGGTAAAAAGCTGTAATCAGATGTGAAATGAACTGGCAGTTGAATTAGCAACTAATTGCTGATTTCCCATCTGATCTACAAACCCATTTAAGTCTGAATGCTTTGATTGTATTTGATTTCATTCCAAAGAAGTCAATAGAATTTCTTGGGCTGAAATTTGCATATTCCAGTTTAACTGGTTTGCCTATGGATGACTATGTTGTTAATGTTTCTCTCTCTTTCTAACATGTTCTAAGAAATACTCAATATGTTCAGATATATGCATGAGTTTTAGAACTTCAAAACACCCATTCTCCACTATTAGCTGGGAATTGTAGTTCAGCAAAATCTTGTAGGTCACCTGTTACTCCCTGCTACTCTACAGTATTGGCTTGAGAAGACTTGATTTAACTGATCTTAGCCAGGAAAATAGTTATTAGGAGGAGTTGGGGGGTAAGAAGAAAAAAAAATCCTTGTCTCCTTTATTGTTGCAACTTCTATTTTGCTCTACATGAATATGTTATGAGTGTGTGATATTTTATGAATAAATGATCTAGGAAAAAAAGTAAAAGTAATTATTTGATCAGAAATAGGCTGAATAAGCAAGAGCATTTACTCAGGATTCCAAAAAACAGTGGGGGGAAATACAGGAGGAGACTGGGTGATGTATTCATTAGAAGGGGCAATTGAAGGCTGCATGCACATTGGTAAATTCTATGCACTCTGCTTTAAAAGTGTGATCTGCAAGGGCAATTAAGTTTCTTCTTCATCCATAATTGTTTCTGGTAAAGCATATTATTGTTGCTGGTCACACAGTCAGCCAGTTGTTTAGACTGGATTTGGCATTTTTATCCACCTATTGAGTCCTTCCCAAAAACCTGGGATAGGCAGATGTTGTTTGATGGTGCTAAAGGTATCATCACAGGATGTAAGCTGGTCCAAGTAATTGTAATTGACTGGTGGTCAATTTTTGTAATTGACTGATAGCGATTTTTGTCAATGCTGGTGCTCTTCAAGGGGTGCTGATGGTCTTCAAGGAGTGCTGCAGATGTTTTGGGATTGCACCCAAGGTGCCTATTACTATTGGTACTATCTTTGCTTTCTTTTGCCACAGTCATTCTACTTCTATTTGCAGGTCTTTGTATCATCATCATCATCATCATCATCCTTCCTCTACCAATTGCTTTCCAGAGAAATTCCATTATGCTGGTGTGAGATGATGGAAGTTGTAATTGGGAAATCCTCATTGTTCTCATCTGAAAGTAAGCCTATTTTTGTGTGTGTGTGTGTTTGTGCATGCGCGCATTATTTTGGCTCTCCTATCTATGAACAAGTGTGTGTGTTTATTGATTTATCTGATTTATAGACCAGATTTCCATATATATTTTATATGGAATTCAAGGCAGTATACATAACACACTCTCCTCTTCCCCCCCCGCCCCAAATAATAACAACAATGTGTGTAGGCTGAGCTGAGAAAAAGTGACTATCCCAATGTCATCCATTCTGTGGCTGAAGGTAGACTAGAACCTGGGTCTCCTCACTCCTACTCCAACACTTTAACTACTACATCATACTATGTGTGTGTGTGTTGCACTTAGGACTTGTAAAGATTTCTTGCAGACTATTGAGTGGGAAGCAAATAAAGCAGGAAGTGTTGCCAAGAAAAAGTGGAATTATTCATTGCTAACTAGTGTCAAATGCTAATGGGAGAAAAGTATCCTTGAAGAGAACCTTGACTTCAATGCATCAGAAGGAGATCAAATCAGTTTTAATTACGCATTTTTGAAAAAGTGCACTTATTAGAACAAATTCCATCCTGACTCCCCTCATCTTTTGATATTACAGAGATGCTACCTATTTTGACCAGTTGATTTCAACATGCAGAAGGCAAACTCTGAACTTATGATACTTTACCTCATCACTTTTCTGCTTCCTTTGGATTCACCATCATTATAAAAATGGAAATCTCGATCCATCTCACTACATAGGAAGTCCCAGCCCATGAAAAAGTGAAGTTAATTCACCTAGATGTGTGCCAAGTTGGAAGCTGAATCAGCTGATGTAATTTGTCCAGATGATCCTTCCAAAGTTGAGGTAGTAGCTATGATAAAGTCAACAGGAGTAGACAAATAGATATGGATAGCAAATCCAAACAAACCAAATTCAGGGAAGACTTGACCAGGAAGGAGCAAGAAACTGTTAAAGATCAAGTCTTGAATGTTCAAAATCAATGTCTTTCCCAGAGACAGGAAGGCGATAGATAGATAGATAGATAGATAGATAGATAGATAGATAGATAGATAGATAGATAGATAGATAGATAGATAACAAGCTATCTGATAACAAACAAGAACCCAATGTATAGCTTCCAGACAATCAGAACATTGGAAAATTCTTTACATAACAACAGGCAGCTTGATTTTACACTATGATCTTTTCAATACGGATAATTCTTACTGAAAAAACACAATGCATATGGACGTTAGCTTATTTCTTTTTTCCCTCACATGTTCAGCATCAAAGGGAAGAGGGTACAGATTGTGGATTTAGGCATTTCCCTTGGTACCAACAATATATTTTAAGATTTGCAACTGTGCCAGAAAGAGGGAATTTTCATTCTGAACCTTTAGAGGAAGGAACAGATAAATCATCCATTCCAATTTGTTGAATTCCTGGTAAAAAAAACTTCCTCCGTTGACATATTTTATTTTAAATATGTTAAATTTGTGTTAAATGCAATTGTAAAAAATGTAATATCTAGTCTCAACCTGCACAGTAATACTTCTGGCTTCTTCCCCTGGCTCTGCTGGATAAAAACTATTAATACAAGAGAACATAACAGGTTGATGAAGGATGTTGTAATCACTGTGAAATTCAGCAGAGATTATCCCCTTAGGAGGGAATGAGACATTTCTTAACAAAATCAATTGACCATTTTATTGATTCAGTGAACAGATCTCATACTAAAACTTATGCATCAATTAACACACTGAAGTAAAGAATTTTTATTCAAATTGGATAACATTTTAGCTCATATTTTAATTGCACTTCACTCAGCCATCATCTCAACTGCTGGGAAATTCGTTATTTTCAAAAGCATGATCAGACAAGAACTGAGATGGAATATTTTCTGATGCAGCATTAGGATACTGAATTTTCTCTGTTCCTAGAGAGGGTAAATTAGTTGACTTCAAATCAACTGATAAACATTTTCTTCCTTCAGCCACAAATTATTCACTTTTTTATACCAAGTTGCCTCATCTTGTAATAAGTTTGGAATTACTTGTAATAACATTGACGTTGATATGGTAAATTGTTTTTATTGCACTTTATAGATTTTAAGTCTCAGCAGGTGGCTGTATCTACCCAAACTTAGTTGACCTTGGAGGCTAAACAAGTCCAGGAGAGCCATAGCATAGAATGGAAAAATCCAATGCAACCGTTTCCATCCTTTTGCCAAGAAAATGACCTGGACCTGTCCATGAAGTCATCAGGAATTTACAATTGAAGGGATTGTGTGTATTTTAACAACTTTTCTTTGTGCAACCCATTTGAATTTGAAAAAGTATATATTGAAAATAAAATGAGACAAGACAGACTATTTATTCCAAGCTACTGAAAGGGTAATAGTCTGATTTGATGTTTAGTCATAAGCCTTGATCATCTTCCAGAGTGCATAAAAGTTCCATTTGCATGGCACCTTGATATGGGCAAAGGAGAGAGGGAAAACTTTTTAAAACCATCAGTTTTATTTCCCCGTGCTTGTTAGTTCTTTAAGTGATTCTTGGAGTCTCAAAGGAGCATCTTTTCTCCAAGGGATGAACACATTATTGAATTAAATACATTCCCATAAATGGCATGGTGACATGAAATGCATTCGGAGGAGGAGGAGGAGGAGGAGAAAGTTCATATTTTAAATATAGAATTCACTTCCATATTCTTAGTATCAGAAATTCAGCAGTTTTAAAGGTATTGATAAGGCTGATAGATTTCATGTAACCTTCCTAAGGAACAAGCCGGGTGACAGTTGACAAAACATTTCTATATGTTCAGGTTGTTTGATGGAATCAATGAACTGCAAAGTGCTGTAAATCTTACTGGATTCCTGGAAACTCATATTGCATTCTATGCACCTCTCGAAGTCAGATTGGAAATGATAAAGATTATCGGAAGAAAAAACTTACAAAGTAAAATTATCCTGCAAAAATATGAGAGGCTACCAGTTTAATCCAGAACGTGTGCCTTCCCCAGCAGGATGCCCTTCAATGTGTTGGGATTACAATCTTCAGGATCCCCAGCTGTCAACTGTGTTAGTTAAAAATATTGGGTATTGTATATGAAAAGTATTGGCATGTAATGTAATGTTTATTATGGCCCAAAGACCCAAATAAGAAAAGTATTGATATGCTATTTCTCATCACCAGCAATCCTGAAGCAATTTAAAATGATCATAAACAAGCCAAAAATAATCCATTGAGAAAAGATGTATTAGGGGAATTAATGATGACAAGTTGGCATAAAACATGGTTTTTAGAAAGATGGAATGCATCAGCATTAAAATTGGATGTAGTACCGGTATTTGTATCATGATGTTTCACCAAAGCATTGTCATCTGAACTGAGTTCTCTTTCACTTTCAAGCCCCACCCAAACAGTGATACGGTTGACCTATTAAGAATCCAAGAGCCTTAGATCAGATGATCTGCCGTCAAATCTCCATCCATATCTACTTACCTGGACACAGGTGATGTTTAGATGCCTCCCATCAGCAGGATGCCATGAGGTCTACTATGACGCAAATCTTCTCAAAGGTTATACCCAAAGGGCTAGACATTGCTTTCCCCATTAGGCCCATCAGATACCTTTCAAATGGTCTTTCAGGCACTTTTCCCATTCTTCCCCCCCCCCCCCCAAAGTACACTAAACGCTTTATTGTCACCTTTAAATAATGTGTTCCTTTTATTTCTTAATTTGCTTGAAAATTGTACTGTTTTCCCAACCCCCACCTTCACTTCTGCTATCGGGAAGACTTTTTCTCAAGGGTGCCATGCATTTATATACATTTTTTATTGGGTAGAGATCAAAACAAAAAAATTCTACTAAAAAGAAATGCACACCAAAGCATGCATGGATGTTTTTGTGCCGATTGCTTGGAACTGTTTTTGTACACTGGTGGGGGAAGGAGCCAGAATAAATTTAACATTATGGAAAACTGAAATGAGTTTTCCCATCTCTTGCTCCATGAAAGGAGGAATACCGTTAGGGACAAATAGCAGTTTGCAGTTTTAGATCAAGCCAACTCCAAAAATGCTAGGGAATTCCTGGATGTTTGGCATTCAGACAAATCAGCCATCAATAGACACATGGAGATCAACCACATATAGACACCGTTCAAAAGAGACAATAAAAAACCTAGGAAGGAAACAGAAAGATGAGAACACATCCCCTCCAGCAGCCCTCGTTAAGATAAGCAGGGATCAACACCAGACAAATAATCAGACAAAAAACAATACCCTAATCAAGGAACCATCAAGGAGGAAACCACACCCCCACCAAAACTGGCAGGGCAAACTACTGCATATAAAGAGGAGCAAACCCCACACTCCCTCACACTGATGGTGTTACTAGTTGGGTAATGTAATACCTGCAAACAAATAACCAAGCTCAGAGACCACCCAGAACTCCATAGTTCAACCTTGAGTTACAGATATTCTCCTCTGTTGGAGATTTAAGTAGGAAATGTACAAGAAATTTGCTCTTTTCACTTCCAACATTAACTTAACTCCATTTCTCACAGACTGATATGGAGATAGCTATCAAATGTCTCAGTACAATTCTTGATCCAAAAATGTATCAAAAGACATTAAGTGCATGCTTCAGGAAGTGTTTAAACTATGTATCAATGAAAATATTTGTGCAGCATTTTAGGGTTTTTTAATTTCTTTGTTTAGTTTTCAATTGTTGATAATAAGGAAAGTGGAAGTAAATTCACATTCGTGGTTCATCCAGTCACAAGATGGGCTCTACAATGGATGGGTGAGGCTGCATGTCCTAGTGTAGAACCGGTATGGATGGAACAGACTTCTGCATAACACAAAGAACAGAAGTTAATAGTTTTACCCACCTATTGTTCTAAGAATTCCTTGCAAGGAAGTATGATATAAAATGTAGTTTAGTCTTTGTATAACCAAATAAGATGCAGTCTTCTTACATTATTTGTTAGTCTCCTTCTACCTATTTTCCTTCATAAGTACCCTGTAAGTTGGTTGGAATGAGAATGATTGGCCCAAAGTTCTAGTCTAAGACTGTACAAAAGTTGTTATCTATTTGTCCCAAGGTTACTCAGTGAATTTCCATGATTCAGTGACAATTTGAACCTGGTACAACACCTTAACCACTAAACCACGCTGGTTTCCACTGAATCTAGACGGACTTATTTCCATGTAGAATTATATGGTTATAAAAATGTCACTTCAGTTATATTGGTGATGAGTGCACTGTTGGGAGACTTGAAACAACAGGTTAGGGATAGATCGTCATGGAGAAAATCTATCTTTGTGGTCGCTAGGAGTCAAAAATGACTTGATGGCACCTAATCGATCAATCAATCAATCAAGAATGTCACTACAGTCTGTACATTCATGAAAGAATGGCTATTTATTTAAAATACTGCATTATAAATCTCTGTATATAGGATTAGATTAGAAATACAACTCACCAGGTGTCAATAAAAGAGCAGGCCCAATGTAATAAGAAGCATGGCTAATTTTATTGTGGGACTTAATTGCAATATGCCAGCTAAACCTTGTTTTGCTTCATGTGAAAAGAGTAGGTCCACTCAATACTGACAGCTCAATTTCCAAATCAGTCTTATTTTTGTCCAGACCATACTGACAAGTAGAACATCTGTTCATACAAGCAAGAATTCCTTCTTTTTTATCCTCCCAACATAACACAATGCATAAAATATTTAAAAGATATGCTAAAACTACCCTTTTATATTAGCATGACTTTAAAAAAATCAATTAGCATTTTCAAATAGAGCTAATAGCATACATCATCCCAGCCAGATTTGATTGCACTTAACCAAAAAAAAAAAAAAAAAGGTGAGACTTAAAATTGAATATTTATCACTACGTTTGAAATAAATTTTGAAAACAAAACCAACTTTTCACCAATCTGCCATTAGGTACAATTTATGTCTGTTCAAGTCAACCTCACATTCATACATGTGTTTCAGTTCAGTTTAAATAGGGCCAATTATTATAAACATTTATTATGTCTTTTTTTTTTTTTTGCTATTTCATTACTATGAGACCGTGGCTACTCTGAATGCCAAGTGAGCATAAATACTGTTGTGAAGAATCCGTATATAATCTTCCCATCAAACACATAATGGAACTGATGATATGGGTTACTCACACATAGACAGGAGAACGGGATCAGTGCAAAGGCTGGCATCATTAGGAACCCATCAATTCCCACAACCTTTGCTCCATGCCTCCCTCGTGTTGCTAAGGCAGGTTCATCTGCTCTCTGTAAGTTGGTGAACAGTAAGAGGAGCATGGAAAAGTAGACACATCACTTTCATATTCTGGAGAGGGATATCAACTGGGATCACAGGGCAAGGACACAGGAATAGGCATGGCAGAGGTGTGCCACATGGGGAAAAGGAAGTCCTGTGGTCATTTCTTACAAGGGCTAACAAAGTCTGGAGATGATGTTGATGGAAGATCATATTTCTTTAAGTTTTGGAGGGTTAAAAGCCACACTGGTTTTGACGGCCTTTGGACATATAGACATCTAAGTTTACTTCAGATATCACATAGTTATAATTGTAATGGACAGGGTTTATTGGGTTCAAACAATGGGCTAAATCCCACTTACCAAAGCATAATGGTTGTGTTCCCATAACTTGTGACTATCAAAGAAATAAACCATGTTTTTGGTTTAATGTGATGACCAAGTTCACACAATGTTTGAAGACAATCACTGGTTTCCTATAGCAACACTGCTGGAATTGGCTGGTGGGATAATCGATACTGCTCCCCCCCCCCCCCGTCATCTTGAATTGTATATAGTCTTTTTAGGTAGAATTATTTTTAGCTAATTTTAATAAGGATATTTATATTTTCACTGTTTTTGCTATTTTGGACTTTAACTGTGAGCTGCCCTGAGTCACCCTCTGGGGGAGACGGGTAGCATATAAATTTAATAAAGAAATAAAGAAATAAAACATGGAAATACCCAGCACTTCCCAACTTCACTTTAACCTAGACCAATATTTTGTGTTAGCTGTTTCTTTAGTAGAAATCCAAAGTTTAGTCCACATGAATTGGATCTCTATAAATTCTTCCCACATGCTCCAGGCTCAGTGTGTTCTTATGCTGATATCTAAGCCTTTATATATGTAAGGTTCCATACTTAGTTCAATCAGAGCTTTTTAATTAGGAGAATGCTTATTTTTCATCATATCATGCCCTGCCAATTTAAAAAAAGGTGTTTTATGAGGGGTTTTTTTTCATCAAAGTCAACAGGAGATAGGTTGGAGTAACTCAAAAGTACTGAAGTAAACTTGAGATTTTAATTTAAATTACCAGTCTTGATTGCTTTGAATGAAATGTATTGATTGAACTGATCATTTCATAAAGGGCCTGTAATGGTATGTGGGAATGACCTTGGGAGACAGGGGGAAGAGCCGCAGCCAGGAGAACAGTTGGATAAGAGGCAGCTGAGCCTGCGGAAGGAACAGGGGTGTGGCAAATGTCTCAGAAGAGACCCTCCCTAGTCCCTTGGGTGGTAAAGGTGACAGGGGAGAAATGTATTTTCAGACTTGCAAGATTCTGTTAATGTAACCTTACAATAAAGTAGAATTAGTTCATATGGGCGTGCTTCCTGTCTGGACTATCTCGCAAGGCTGAAATCAATCTTGCAAGTCTGAAAGTGCATTTCTCCCCCATCAACTTTACTGCCCAAGGGACTAGGGAGGGTCCCTTCTGAGATGTTTGTCACATCCACATTCCTTCTGCAGGCTAAGCTGCTTCTTATCCAACCATTCCCTGGCTGCAGCTCTTCCCGCTGTCTCCCAAGGTCATTCCCACAAATCCATTATAGGACACCCTAAAGCGTCCTTAAATTCAGTGACCCAAAAGAGTCCATCTACAACTGCCTGAATGGATTTCCTCCATTCAGATAAATGAGGAAATGCGTGTGCTTGGATTTCTCTTGGCACGTGGGGCAAAACTGATCAATTCCTTTCCCTCCTTTTTTTTTTTTTTTTTTAAGGCTGGTATTTGTTCTTCTTGGGATGGGGAACAGGATAAATCTTGCCACTAGACAAAGCTCCAAAAGAAGTTTGCGTCTTCTACTAGAATTTTAGCAGATTCATAGACATTTCAGTGCAACATGTTTACAACAGGACAAATTTAGGACTTAATGTTCACAGGTCTCAGACAATTAAAGGAGTCTAGAACAGAATTCCAAATACTCTCTGAATTTAGTAGGTACCAGCATTTTTTTGAAGGCAAAGTGGCAGAGCACAAACAATCAAAGCTTCCAGCCTCCAGCCAGAAAGTCTGGGAACCCATCAGTTCTATGGGTGCTGACAGTTCTTAGTTGAAAATCCCAAGCCTACTCAGAAAAACAGTTCACAAGGTTGCTTGCTTACATGGCTCCTCACCGAAATATACGGTCATGGGAAACAATATAAATGTTAGAATCAGTGTGCCTAATCTAGTATTTGCCACTTGGGTGATTCCACACCATTATTTAACACTCCTGGCACGATATCACTAGTTCTAGAAATAAATACCTAAGATGACAGTTCTCCTTCACAGGTGGTGCCCAAGTGGCGACCTCATTTTCTTTACTCAAGCTCCTTCAGGATGCTGTGTCCAACAAGATAGAAGAGCAGACCTGAGAGTGACGCAAATGGTATTCCAGCAGCCGCAAACATGAAAGACCAGCCATAATAAACAGACAGAGGAGTGTCCTCCGAGCATCTTTCGCTTCTTTCCAGTAGTATGTATTTACGGAGATCAGCAACAAATTCTTTCCATACCACAAACATAAATATGAGCAGGGCAAATAAACTTCCTGTTTGAGAGAGAGAGAGGAAAAAAAAAGGGGGGGGGACAAAAATTATATTTGACACTGGCAGCATAAAATATCCTGGCAAGGGAAAAATTTGATCCCTGGATGAAATTGACACAGAAAATTACAGGTAGTCCCCATTTAATGATGGTAATTGGGACCAGCAACTCTGTCGCTAAGTGACGTGGTTGTAAAGTGTGACATCACATGACTGCACTGACTTATGACAGCAGTTCCAGCAGTCCCAGTTGCCATTGTTAGGCAAATCCAACACAGTCACAGCATCCCCCGGTCATGCGATCACCATTTACAACTTTCTGCTGGCTTCCCCATTGATTTTGCTTCTCGGAAGCCAGCAGTGAAGGTCACACATGGTGGTCACGTGACCATGGGATGCTGCAAGGGCTCAACTACAAGAAACTATTGTAAGTCCCCTCGTTCAATGCCATCATAACTTCAAACAGTCACTGAATGAGTGGTCACTGAACGAGGACTATCTATACTTGCAATTGGTCTGAGTTTTTGTGATTGTTTTACTCAAATGCTTCCCTTTCATTAAAGAGGCTTTAAACACTGACAAGGTAGCTCCTGCCATCTTTAAAATATCCCCAGGATCTGCAAGAGTTGCCAGTTTCTTTTAAATAATGGCAGGATTGAAGAGCCAGTGTGTACATTCAACTTCTAAAGCTTTTGACCCCCATTCCAAATCAAAGCTTAGTTTTGATACAAGCCTTCCTGTTAGATGGAACCATAGAATCAGAGAAGTAAAAGAAGTCACTGAGGCCAAAAACTGCTTCGTCTGCTCTGTGCTCAGTCCAAAAATGTTCCACGGACCTGCTGAAATGGATATGGTGTTGGAAAAATGCCTAGATTCCAGTCCCCACTCAACCAAGGGAATTAACTGCTGAATTTTTGACAGTCGCTATCTTTTAGCCCAACCTGTCTCACAGTCATTGGTGAAAGGGTAAAATGAAGGAAACACAATGGAGTTTGGACTGAATAAATGTGCCACCTTTACTATCAACAGGAGAAAAATAGTAAAAACTGAAGGAATCAAGATGTCCTATGGAAACAACATCAAGAGTCTGGATGAAGAAGATCACTACAAATATCTGGGCATCCTTCAAGCTGACAACATCAAGCACATTAAAGTCAAAAAGAAGGTTAGTAGTGAATGCATCATAAGAGTGAAGAAGATCTTAAAGTCCAAACCCTGTGGAGAAATACCATCAAGGCAATTAGCACCTGGACAATTCCAGTCATTAGATACACAGCTGGAATAGTGGACTGGACTCAAGCAGAACAGAAGCTCTGGATTGGGAGACCAGGAAAATAATGACAATGAATCATGCCCTTCAGCCACTCAGCGACACTGACAGACTCACTAAGGAGCATAGGTGGGCATCGAATGTTGCAGGTATACCAGACAATTGAAGAAGAAAAAAGGGCATTGGAAGAATATCTGAAGGACAATGAAGAAGATGCACTGAAGCTAGTATACTATGAAGGCTTACTGAATACTGAATACAGTTTGAAGAGACCAAACTGGCCTACAAGAAAGACCAAATGAAGAATAGAAAAGAGACATGGCAAGGCAAAGTATTACATGGCCAGTACGTAAAAAACTAGCAGGCAAAGCAGATAACAAGACCTGGCAATGGCTAAGACCAGGAAAGTTAAAGAAAGAGGCAGAGGGACTAATTCTTACTGCACAAGACCAAGCCTTAAGAATAAATGCATACAAGGCCAGAATCGAGCCTTGTATGCAGATAGCAACAGACAGCAAATGCTGCCTCTGCAAAGAAGCTGAAGAAACAGTGGACCACCTAGTCAGTTGCTGCAAGAAGATCGCAGAGACTGACTACAAAAAACAGCATGACAAAGTAGCAACAATGATGCACTGGAAGATCTGCAAGAAATACCATTTGCCTGCAAGCAAGAACTGGTGGGACCACAAAACAGACAAAGTCATAGAAAATGAAGAAGCTCAAGTGCTCTGGGGCTTTAGAATTCCAACAGACAAGCACCTGCCACACAACACCCCAGACTTAACAATTGTTGATAAGAAAGACAAAAAAGTCTGGATAGTGGACATTGCAATACCTGGAGACAGCAGAAGAGAAGAGAAAGAACTGGAGAAAAACACAAAATAGAAAGACCTGCAAATAGAAGTAGAATGACTGTGGCAAAAGAAAGCAAAGATAGCACCAATAGTAATAGGTGCCTTAGGTGCAATCCCAAAACATCTGGAGCACCCCTTGAAGACCATCGGCATTGACAAAATCACCATCCGTCCGTTGCAAAAGGCAGCTTTACTTGGAACAGCTTATATCCTGAGATGATACCTTTAACACCATCAAACAACATCTGCCTATCCCAGGTCCTTGGGAAGGACTCAATAGGCGGATAAAAATGCCAAATATTTATTTATTTATTTATTTATTTATTTATTTATTACATTTGTATGCCGCCCATCTCCCCCCAACGGGTTACTCTGGGCAGCTCACAGTTAAAATCCAGCCTAAACATCTGGATAATGAAGCTCAAGCTCAGATACTTTGGTCACCTAATGTGACTCTTTGGAAAAGACCCTGATGCTGGGAAAGATTGAAGGCAAAAGGAGAAGAGGATGGCAGAGGATGAGATGGTTAGATAGCATCACTGAAGCAATGAGCATGAAACTGTGCAAACTGAGGGAGGCAGTGAAGGACAGGAAGGCCTGGCGCAATATGGTTCATGGGGTCACGAAGAGTCGGACACGACTTAACAATTGAACAACAACAACAAAAAACATCTGGCTGACTGTGCGACCAACAATAATAATAAAGTCCTTCATGGCCTGAATCTCCTCCACATGGAATCTGCCTGTCCTGTACGTGTGAGCCTGGGAAAGCAGGGTGAAGGTCCGTCCCCCCATGTGAAGCAAAGGGGGGGTTCAAAAGCAGCCCTTCTTTATGGTGGCCCCAACCTATGGAACAGCTTGACCCCAAGTTCAGGTTGTGTCCATGCTTTCCTAACTTTTTGGAATCTGGGCAAGACATTACTATGCTCCTCCACTGAACTTTTGGGGAGCAGGAGATGATAGACTGGGATGTTGGTTCTTCATGCCAGCTTTTAATTCAGTGATTGTCTTGCTTGCTATGAACTGCTATACTGATTATGGACTTAGCCTTTGTCATTGTGAGACACCCAGAGTCTTATTTACACACACACATACATACATACCCTGCCACTGATCTTAGATTCACCTCATTCTAGTGGTTGATATTTCAGGGCAGGGTAAGTGAGACCACTTTGGGATTGGAAGAACAGAAGACAGCTATGTTGGGGCAGATACATGGGGAACAACCCAAAAGGTGAGATATATCTCACACCATCCTCCCTTTTCTTTCAGAGGTACCCACTATACAATGACCCATATATTCTTCAAAATTTTATCTGTAGCACAGAGACACACAGCATGGATTCTGCTTTGCTTTGCTGTATCAGCCAAATAGACCCAATTCTTCCTCCTTTTTTTCCCCTCCAACCCCCTTCTGCCTATATTAGGCACAAGATTAACTCTGTATTTGCATCTCGGTGTTGATTTAGGTTAATCGTCTCTTCTGGGGAGAACTTAATTGTGAGAGAATTGAACCATGATATGAAACTTTTCTCCTTTCTTTTCTCATAAAAATTGTCAAGGGGCTAACCATAAGGCTTTCTAACTTCCATCTTCTCACTCAAAGGGAAGCAGCACCTTAATTTTAAGTAAATCGTTCACTAAACCCTCATGCCTTCCTTTTGTGGTTCATAGCCTTGTGAAACCTCATTGGCTAATTGCAAAGGCAAGTGGGTGAACTCCTGGCTTGCTTTAGAACTTACAGAGTTCATCTATAATTTGCTAATTACAGGGAAATGAACCTCAGTCCCCTTTCTTCTCACCTCCATGCTAGCAGAAACTTCAAAACTCTAATAAAAAATAATGAGATGTTGAGATCTTTCTTGGCAAATTTCATGAGTGCAAAAGCACATGAAATACGAACAGTTTATAGCTGTCACAGTATGGAACTTTTAACTTTTAGAGAACAGTTTTGAATATAAATGGTATGTTATATTTTTCTGCTGATTCCAGTTAAACAACCTCGTGGAACTCTATTCATGAGCTGGAAAGAATAATTGAAGACCAAGCTAGTCATTACTATTAAGCCTACTGAGAGGTCTAGAAGGGGGAGACTCTATCATGAGTACAAACTATCTTTCACTTAGATTGCTACTGTTGTTCAAGGCATATTCTTGGAATGTACAAGAATCCATCACAAATTTCCAGGGAGACAGACTTCCACCTTTTGCTAAAACAGACTATTGATTGATATTTATATCCTGCCTTCCATGGAGGGGGCTGAACATAGCATACGTAGTGTTGTCTCCACTGGTTTTCCCCACAGTAACAACCCTATAAAGTGGGTTGAACTGAGAGAGATTACTCATGGTGTGGATAAAATGGACAAGCTATTTTCCCTTTCCCAAAATACTAGAACCAGAGGTCACCCAATGAAATTGAATCCTAGAAGAATCAGGGTAAATAAAAGGAATTTTTTTTTACACAATGCATGACTAAATTTGGAATTCACTACCACGAGATATGGTTTGGCTGGCTTCAAAAAAGGGTTGGACCAATTCATGGAAGTCATGGGGATCAGTAGTGATTACCCTTGATGGCAGTTGGATTGCTTCTGAAGGCCATCTGCTAGGAAACTAGTGGGCTTCCTTGTAAGTTGGTTGGCCACTGTGAGAACAGACTGTTGGACCAGATAGGCATTGCTTATGTTCTTCTGTTCTTAAGAGACAGTAATTGGCCCAAAGTCATTCAGGGAGCTGAGAATGGACATGAACCTGGTTCTCCCTGGTGCCAGTCTAATACCTTAACCACTAAACCACACTGGCTCTCCCTCTGCAGGACAGAGAATGGCTGTTAATGGTTTCCACTGCAACCCAGCTTTCTCTACTGAAGAATCCACACCACCACAAATCCTTTGTTTCTAAAACAGGCGTTTCAAACAGAAAGTATGCCTTTAAAGGAAGACTAAAGGAGTGGTTAGCATGTTTAGAGAAGAGTTGATATTTATCTAACTAGGAATGATACCATGGACATTTCCATTTAAAAAAAATCCATATAACCAAATTATTATAGTCATTAGCAGAGGTGAAAGCTGCAAACATAAATGGATGCAGATTGTAATCTGTAAAAAAAAAAAAATGATACAATTCTGCATTCCCAAGGCTGACAGTACTGACTGGCATGTCCTTTCGTTTCTAATTCGGCCAGGAGAATGGAATACTGTTCTCCCCAGCATACTTCCATTCTGGCACAGCTGTCATCCAGTTGTAGAGAATAGAAGAATGCATTGGGAGCCTTTTACATACTTTATGGAAAGATTAATCCTGCATGCTGTTCTCCTTATTTGAATCACGTGCTTCCCCCAGATACAAGCTGGTTGGCCGATGGTAAAGCATGGCGGTGGTGATATATATGGATGTGATGTGTTCAGATACACTTCAGATACAAGAAGGAATGTCATTATGAGATCTCATTTCCTTTGTGAAATGAGTTCAGATCCCAGTAAAGGGTTGAACATACACTATATAAGACCTAACCCATGGGGTCTTGTGTTATGCCTGACAAGTTCCAACAAGAAGAAACGGGTTATGTAGTGCCTCCTAATAGTCAGCAGTGAATGCAACATCTGTAATACAAAATTATACAACCCCCCCCCCACCCCCCACTCTGGGGATGGGAGATCCTGAGGCTTCTAGCATGAACCAGAGACAAATTAACACTGGGGGCTGTCTTTCTGAGAGTACAAACAAAATAAGAAAGGAAGGTGTCTATTCATAGCTTCAGTAGCTCTATCTGTCCTCCAATGTTCCTTTGCTGATTTTTGCATTTTTTTTTAATGTGCTAGATGAACACAGATGAAAAGGTGAAGATGCTCCTTGGTTGAACAAATGGGATGATTACATCCATGCAGGTTTTTTGGCAAATTTTCAGGATTTACCATTGGTTTTGGGGATCCCAGGCTAGCCAAGAGGAAGAGAATGTCCTGCCGATTTCCCATCCAAGGACTAAACAGGCCTGACCCTGCTTAGCTTCCAAGCCCAGACAGGATGGACGGATGTTCCCACTTGCAAAGGTTCAGAGGGTACAAGGACAAGCAACTTATGTACCTGGCCTCAGACGGTCATATGAGTGAGTTCTTAATAAGCAGCACTAAGGTTACAGCACATGTGGGAAATCCACTTAGCTTCCTATCTCAGTATTTGGTGTTAATATTTTCTGTGCTGTTGTGATTTCAATCATCAACATTCCCTTCTTTCTCTGCATGTTATCACTGTGATTCTATTGTACACCATCTTTTTAAAAGCAGAAATGAGCAATTTTTATCTCAGGGCTTAGTTTCAAAGGTCTCTTCAAGACCGATTGGCTCTCTCTGTGCATGTGTGTGTACATGGGTGTGTGAGAGAGAAAGACAGAGAGAGAGAAGAAAAGAGAGAGTTTGAAAGAAAAGCTGCACCTCTCAATAAATCCCCTGGAAAGGCAACTCTAACATTACTGTTCAACTCTTGAAAGGTCCCTTAGATAGTTCATTGCCCTGGTCTAGACATCTCTTCTTGACATGTGGAAATTAGCCTTTAATGAGGCTGTTTTTTCCGGGATATACAAGCCAAAAGGCAATCCTTGCAAACTAAGCTTCATATGTCAAACATGGTTAAGAACATCTGGCAGCAGAGCCATTGCTGGGTCGCTGAGTTACATTCCTCTGGAAGGCAAGTTGGCAACAAAGCCAAGAAGGAACTTGGTGAGGAAAATGAAACACAAATAATCAGTATCAAATAGCTTTCACTTCTTTCAGCTGAATAGCCTTCTCTGACTACTTCAGGCAAGGTGATTCTTTCTTCTTCTTTTTTCCCTGAAAGAATTCTCCAAAACAATCACCCAGGAAGATTTGTTAAGGCAGCTGGCCACCTACCAGGTTGATGTGCTAAAAACACCATAAATAATTGTGGTCCATTCTTAGAAAGAAAGAATCTAATGCAATCAAATCTTCTTAGAAAGAACGAGTCTAATGTGATCACATCTGAATCCCATGATTGTAATCAGGGAAAAGCAGCTTTCTGTTTTCTGAATGATCCATTTTAGCCACTTTGAACATGAAGTTCCACAAGTTTTAAAGCTCATTTTTCCTTCTCCCTCCTTGAAAACGTATCCCTCCTCCTTGGCCATCAGCTGGCTATTAGGGCTGCCTTATACCCTATCAGGCCCACTCTTGCTTCAGATCAAGTTGCTCAACCTTCTTGATTTTTTTTTTTTTAAGTGAGGGAGGAGTATTTTGAAATATAGCTCACCTGCTCTGCAACTCTGAAAGATAACACAAATACTGTAATATCCCTTGGTCTTAATTACTCTATATTTTGAGTTTCTCATAAACAAGCCTTGCAAAAAAGATCTAGATCATAATTTGGCAACATTTGGGCAGGGGGGAGCTGTAGGATAAATCTGGAATTTTGAAAGCTGATGATAGGGATCTTCATGAACAGCTGCTGGGTGTCAGGTTCGGTCAGCACGAGGCTTCAGGGAAGCACGGGGTTGCAGGGAAGCTCGCAACCAGACCACGCGGAATCCACCGGCGGTAGCTAGCGGGGAAAAGAGGAACCGAAAGCGCCGCTAATTAACGAGCCACCTGCGGCCAGCTAAACAGGAAAACCGCAGCGGAAGCTTTTAATTACGAACTGATAACGGCGCGAGCAAGCAAGGAACGGGGCCGCAGGGCAGCGAAACAAGATCGCAACGCAGCACAGAACCCGCGGGTCTGCACGTAGCAGGGAGGGGCCAACCCAGCCGGAGGGGGACTGGCAATCAAGGACAATGGACTCTGACCGACCCTGCCATCATGAACGATCAGGGGGGACATTGGGGGGCCTAATTGCCCACAGCCGCAACGCGATCACGAGGCGGGAAAAAGCGCGGGAAGGGGGGAATATAACAAGTGATGCAATTGTACCAAGCCAGTCCTGGCTTTGCTTGTGACTACTACGTTACGCATGAGTAAACCTTCTTTGTGAGCCACACGTGTCACGAGAGTTTCTCTGTTGAACGGGGCAAATCTCACATAAAGCCAGGACTGGCTTGGTACAATTGCATCACTTGTTATATTCCCCCCTTCCCGCGCTTTTTCCCGCCTCGTGATCGCATTGCGGCTGTGGGCTATTAGGCCCCCCAATGTCCCCCCTGATCGTTCATGATGGCAGGGTCGGTCAGAGTCCATTGTCCTTGATTGCCAGTCCCCCTCCGGCTGGGTTGGTCCCTCCCTGCTACGTGCAGACCCGCGGGTTCTGTGCTGCGTTGCGATCTTGTTTCGCTGCCCTGCGGCCCCGTTCCTTGCTTGCTCGCGCCGTTATCAGTTCATAGTTAAAAGCTTCCGCTGCGGTTTTCCTGTTTAGCTGGCCGCAGGTGGCTCGTTAATTAGCGGCGCTTTCGGTTCCTCTTTTCCCCACTAGCTACCGCCGGTGGATTCCGCGTGGTCTGGTTGCGAGCTTCCCTGCAACCCCGTGCTTCCCTGAAGCCTCGTGCTGACCGAACCTGACATGACGGCTCGCTCCGTATGTGCGTAGACTACCGGGGGCTGAACGCAATCAGCACGGAGTACAAATACCCCCTCCCCCTGATGAAGGACTTGATGTCGCATCTGTCGAAGGGGAGGGTGTTCACAAAACTGGACTTGCGCGAAGCCTACTTCAGAGTTAGGATCCGCGCAAAAGATGAGTGGAAGACGGCGTTCAACACCCCGCTCGGAAGCTACCAGTTTTCCGTGATGCCGTTCGGATTAAAAGGGGCCCCGGGGGTATTTATGCAGCTAATAAATGAGGTGCTGCACGACCTACTCTACCGGGGCGTCCTGGTCTACCTGGACGACATCCTCATCTACACCGAGACCCTGGCGGAGCACGTGAGCCTGGTGCGCACGGTGCTCCAGAGACTGCTGAAGGCACAGCTGTACGCAAAGCTCTCGAAATGCGAGTTCCATCGAGAGCAACTAGACTACCTCGGCTACCGAATATCCAGCCGGGGAATTGAGATGGACCCGGCGAAAGTAAGGGATGTCCTGGGCTGGGAAGCGCCGCGAACCCGGAGGCAACTCCAAAGCTTCCTAGGGTTTGCGAACTTCTATCGTCAGTTCATCCCGAACTTCGCCCAAATCGCCCTTCCCCTAACCGACCTGCTAAAAACCAAGGGCACTGGGAAACCCCCCAAGCCCAGCATGGCACTCGCGTGGATTGCAGAATGCCAGGGGGCGTTTGAGGAACTAAAACAGCGGTTCACCGCGGAGCCGATCCTGCGCCATCCCGACCCAGACCGGCGGTTTATAATCCAAGTGGATGCATCAGACGTGGCAACGGGAGCAGTCCTGCTCCAACCCAGCCCGGAGGGGCCATCCACCCGTGCGCCTACGCCTCCCGCAAATTCACCGAGACGGAGAGGAGGTGGATGGTGTGGGAGAAAGAGGCGTACGCGGTCAAGTGGGCGCTGGCCACGTGGAGGCATCTACTGGAGGGGGCAACTGAACCGTTCGAGGTGTGGACGGACCATAAGAACCTCGAGGCCCTGAAGACCCCGCGTAAGCTATCCCCCAAACAGGCACGGTGGTCCCAATACTTCGGGAGGTTCAGGTTCACACTGAAACACATCCCCGGGAAGCGCAACTTCTTAGCGGATGGACTGTCTCGCATGCCCCAACACGCCAGCCTACGGGAGGAGATCGTGGACTCCGTCATCCCCGCCAGCAGGCTGGCTGCAAAGGCGGTGACCCGAAGCCAGACCAAGGGGGAGCGATGGGACGCGGCGTCTGAAGTAAGGCAAGGGTTCGCGGAGGCGGCGGAGCGGGACGATTGGCTCAAGCAGAACCGAGAGGCGCTAACCAGCCAAGAGGGGTTGTGGTGGCACGAAGGAAAGCTGTATGTGCCCGAGGGTTGCCGACGGGAGGTCATGGAGAGAGCCCACGACAGCCGGAGCGCGGGGCATTACGGCTTCGTAAAGACACTCCACTTAATCCGGCGGCAGTTTTGGTGGCCCACGCTCCGGAAGGACGTGGAGGCGTACTCGGGGGGTTGCCCGGTGTGCGCAACAGCGAAAGGAGCCAAAGGCAAACCTAGAGGCCTACTCCAGCCGGTAGCGGAACCCGACGGCCCTTGGCAAGAGGTCGCCATGGACTTCATAGTGGAGCTCCCGGAGAGTAAGGGGAAGACCGCCATTTGGGTGGTCACGGACTTATTCTCCAAACAAGCGCACTTTGTAGCGTGCCGGCGAGTCCCCACGGCCGAGGGGCTGGCGAGACTGTTCGTGCAACATGTCTACCGACTCCACGGCGCACCTCGACGTATCGTCAGCGATCGGGGCGGCAACTTCATCGCGCGGTTCTGGCGGGAGTTCCTGAAGCGGGTGGGGACGAAACAAGCCCTATCCTCCGCGGCGCACCCGCAGACGGACGGAGCCACGGAACGCCTGAACGGGGGCTCGAACAGTACCTGCGCTGCTACGTGGGGCACCAACAGGACGATTGGGCGGAGCTACTACCATTCGCGGAGGTGGCATACAACAACGCCGTCCACAAGAGCACCGGGTTCTCTCCGTTCAAAGTAGCCACCGAGAGAGATTTCGTCCCCATGCCGGAGCTGCCTCAGCCGGAATCCCAGATCAACTCCCTGGACGCCTGGTTCGCCCAAATCGACGAGACCCGGCGAGCGGCGCACGCGGCATTGCAAAGAGCCAAAGCCGACTACAAGAAGCACGCGGACCGCAAGAGGCTCCCCGAGGAAAAGTGGAAAGTGGGGGACCAGGTGTATCTGTCAACCAAAAACCTAAAGACGCACCAGGCATCGAAAAAACTCAGCCCGAGGTTTGTGGGGCCGTTCCCCATTTCGGAGGTCATCAATCCGGTGACCGTCAGGCTGATGCTCCCGAAAAGCCTCGGGAAGATCCACCCGGTGTTCCATTGCAGCCTGCTAAAGTTGCACCAGCCGGGGAACGCCTGGCACAAGGCGGAGGGAGTACCACCACCCATCATGGTCGGGGGGGAGCAGCATTTCGAAATCAACCGGATACTGGACGCCCGGAGGCACAAGGGGCAGACCCAGCTCCTAGTGCAATGGAAACATTTCCCCAAGTCCCACAGCGAATGGGTGAGTAAAACCCACATAAGGGCGCCAGACCTAGTGCGGGACTTTTACAGCAAATACCCCGGGAAGCCGAAACAGGACCGAGGGGGGGGAGTTGTCGTCAGGGGGGCGGCATGTCAGGTTCGGTCAGCACGAGGCTTCAGGGAAGCACGGGGTTGCAGGGAAGCTCGCAACCAGACCACGCGGAATCCACCGGCGGTAGCTAGCGGGGAAAAGAGGAACCGAAAGCGCCGCTAATTAACGAGCCACCTGCGGCCAGCTAAACAGGAAAACCGCAGCGGAAGCTTTTAACTATGAACTGATAACGGCGCGAGCAAGCAAGGAACGGGGCCGCAGGGCAGCGAAACAAGATCGCAACGCAGCACAGAACCCGCGGGTCTGCACGTAGCAGGGAGGGACCAACCCAGCCGGAGGGGGATTGGCAATCAAGGACAATGGACTCTGACCGACCCTGCCATCATGAACGATCAGGGGGGACATTGGGGGGCCTAATAGCCCACAGCCGCAACGCGATCACGAGGCGGGAAAAAGCGCGGGAAGGGGGGAATATAACAAGTGATGCAATTGTACCAAGCCAGTCCTGGCTTTGCTTGTGACTACTACGTTACGCATGAGTAAACCTTCTTTGTGAACCACACGTGTCACGAGAGTTTCTCTGTCGAACGGGGCAAATCTCACACTGGGTTGGGTGGGCATTTTCATTCCAAAGAGAGCCCCCTCCTTCAGCCAAAAGCAAGCTGACAAATCTGCTTTCTGCTATTCCTTCTAGCCCCTCAGCATACTCTCTATGACCCCAATGAACTTCTTTCTCTGGGGGTAGAGAGAGTTTAAAACCAAAAACCAAAAAAACTGAGCTAACCCCATTCTTATTTCCTAAAAAAGTCAATGGGACTATTATAAAGGCTGGCTTTTCACGCCTTCCGATTCCTTTCTCTCCTCTTCTTCTTTTTAACTAACATCATGGGCATCGCCAGTTCTCTGATTCAGAGACTTAAAAAAACAAATAAACTTAGAAGACCTGTAGAGGACACATGCTAAAACTCCAAACTCAGTTTAACCAGACCCAAATGTTGCATTCACTTAAAGTATGATACCAATGTGATGGCCTAGTTCATACAACTTGCCAGGACAATGTAGGTTTCCTCAATGGGGTGATCCACAATTTACCCAACTGAAACAAAGCATCTTGGGAAAACCTAGCCCAGGTGGATCAAAGACCATCACTGGAACAGGGTCATCTAGGTAACAAAGAAAAAAGGGCCATTTGCTAGTTGAGATTGGGAACAGCACTAATGAGGTTGAAGCTCCAGACTGCTTAAAGACTAGCAGCTTTTATTATTTTATACATTTGCATGAACTTTGCCTTGTACATCTGGTTTTTACCCCAAAGGCTTAAAAATCTCTCCCCCCCCCCCAATCTGATAATGAGGCCACCAAATTATGGGAAAGCATTCCAGAATATTATTTCAGTGCAGAAAGCTTTACTTCAGGACTTCAGAGGGCACTGTCCTGCTTTCCTGTCTCAGAACTTACTCTTCAGACAAATTTCCCTCTTGATGAATTATAAGCACTTTCACCTTTCTCAGAGGAACAATTACTGGGGTACAAAAGTTAATTACGGCTGATCTGCCATCCATAGCAGATGACAAATAAGGCTCTCCCATTGTGACTACTGTACCGAATAAGAATATAAAGACAGACAAAATAATTAGCAAATCTACAGTAAATACTATAGGACTAAAATATGGAGCTTTTTAGTCAATGTTCTAAATGTTATCTTGTTGCATTTATTTATTTATTTTATTTTATTTTATTTTATTTTATCTTATTTTTTTATTTTACAGTATTCCTCTTCTGCCTCAATTCAGAGAT
Source organism: Python bivittatus (assembly GCF_059951505.1). Classification (NCBI taxonomy): domain Eukaryota; kingdom Metazoa; phylum Chordata; class Lepidosauria; order Squamata; family Pythonidae; genus Python; species Python bivittatus. The sequence continues at coordinate 380,117 of NW_028277094.1, read as the reverse complement.
TCTGGGCTGTGCACAAAAAGTTCATAATACTGATACTGTACTTTACCCATATTTAAATATTGCTTGTCATAAACTAAACGGTCACCCACAGTTCCTCATTCTGGGCCAAAGTAAGGCTACTAATTAATCCAGATTTCAAATTTCCTGGAAGGTGCTAAAAGATTAGTGCCAATGTGTATTCCCATCACTCAGCAACTGTACATTTAAGTCATTTGCTGGCATTCAAATGGATACTTTTAAAATGGTAATTGGGCCCTGGGTGCAAGGTCTCTTCCCAGCCTGTGCATATTTTTTAAAGATGTTTCTAGGTAAAGAATCTATTTACATAATTGGAAGATGTTTATGATACCAATGCAGAACAATAACTCCATTTAAATTTTTTTACTTGAAAGGTCAATCTGAATCATCAGACTGATTCAGAAAATCATGCTTTCAAAGAAATCAAATTATTCCAATTCCAACTCTACTATAAGGAACACTGATAAAGGAAGACCAAAGTAAAGTCACCTTGTGTGAGATGACCCAGAGTCACCTTGTGTGAGATGGGCAGCTATATAAAGATAGATAGATAGATAGATAGATAGATAGATAGATAGATAGATAGATAGATATTCCATCCAACACATTACGCATAATGTGATGTACCACTGTTCTCCAGTAATGTTCTAACACAAAGATCAACATGGTGCCCTCCAAAAGGACTGCAACTTTTTTTTAAGCCAAACAGTGTTGCCCATGTCTTTCCAGGCTAGAAGAATTTCTCCAGCTAGTACATTCCCTTCAAGTAGCAAACAAGCATTAGGTAACTAAACCTGCTTCCTGCAACCCAGAGCCCTCCAAATGCATGAGGTCTACAAGTCCCAAAATCCACAAGAACTGGTCTAGGATTCTAGGACTTTTAATTCCAGCACTTCTGAAGAACAGTGAGTTGGGGAAAGTTAATAAAAACATGCAACTGCTTCTGTTATTAAATGCACATTATGTTTCAAGTCTCTTCCATTTTCTTCTGCACATTTGCATTCCGTTACACCCATGACTTTAGCATTCCAGGCAACTAAAATGGCGAACACTGAATTGACCACTTACCAGCAGCAATAAGGAATCCGCCTCCAACTTTATAGAATCTTGCGTTGACAAAGGGCACACCGCACACCAGCAAAAACACTCCTACAAGGCTGGCAGTGATAGCCAGTACAATCAGTGCTGTCCAGAAGCCCCTGTACACTATGCACGGAGAGAAAAGACACACCAAAAGCTGAGTGAAAGGCTGAGTCAAGGCACAGAATCGGAGTACGTGAAAAAAATCAGTGCAAGGAAACCTAGTTTTCACCCACAACATTTGAAAAGGAAAAGAGAGGAGCAGGCTGACATGCACCTAGCTTTATCATAAATAATTTGGGACTGGATTTTATTGGATGTAAATCTCCAATGTATAGGGAGCCTCACACATTTGCACCTTTTAGCATTCACAGTTACGCCAGATAGTTCAGGATTTATAGTGCGGTAGACATGGTGCTTTAAGTGCTGGGCAGATCAATCTTCTTGATGTTTACAAAGGGTCAAATTGCAGTTTATGAAATGCATGATCATATTGAATTTATCTGGATATTTTTAAGGAAATCAAAAGCTGCAAAAGGCCATCATATTCATGACTGTGGTCCTTCAGCCTTTCTTTCCTTCACATTAAGATCTCACATGGCTTCCCAAACTTGTCTCTTCCTTTTTTTTTTAGAAGATAAATTGTAGCTGAAGGGATGACTATTAACACCTCATAGCAAATAGCAGCTTTAGAATTGGGAGTAGAATTTTCTTAGGACTAGAGAAGAACAGGAAAGAATGAAGTCCTCCCTTGTACCTTTGGACCCAACCATGATCAGGCCAGCCACTCAGCTGTCGTGCAAGTACCATTTTGAATGGATACATCATCTAAAAGCAGGTAACCAAGATAGCATCCTGTTCTAGAACTGCATGTTGGAGGCTCAGTATCCCCTTTTGTCAGTACGTCAGGAGACCAAGGCCACCCCAAACACTGGTTCATTCCGCCTAACGACAGGACCAGCCCTCTCCACATTCTTAAACCTTTCAAGGTGTGGCAGGTGAAAAGATTCAACACATAGCTTGTATATATGTCATACCTATGTCCTTGGGTACAACAGGGTTGCATACCTGTTCTTAGCTTAATGACCCACAACCCTCCTTAAAAACCAACTCAGAAAGAGACTTTGTAGCATGATCCTATGCACTTTTACTCAGAAGAAAGTCAAGCTGAGATTAAATGTTTGGTGAAATAGGCTGGGAATGTGGCGTCATTCAGAAGCCTCAATCTCTTGTAAAGAGGTAGGAGGCTAAGTTGGCAGAAGGTGTGCGTTCCTTCACCTGTGAGTGGTGGACTCCCATTTCTGAAAGCAAAGAGGCACGATGTGAGTTTGCAGGCAAAACCAGCTAGCTTTTGGTACACATAATAGAGGTGAAGCAGCTTTCTCCCTCTGAATCTCAGGAAGGCAGAGTTATGGCATATTGCCATCCATCAGCTGCACATCTTAGCACAGGGTTCCTCAACCTTGGCAACTTTAAGATGGGTGGACTTCAACTTCCAGGCTGGCTGGGGGATTCTGGAAGTTGAAGTCCACCCGTCTTAAAGTTGCCAAGGTTGAGGAACCCTGTCTTAGCACATTGATGATTCCTAGGTATGAAGAATATGTTACTAGTTCAACTTTTTCTCAGAACATACCTGCAGTTGCATCATAGGAGGGGTGAGGATGAGGCCCAAGCACAATAGGCATTGGAAATAGATAGGCATTCATACAGTGCTTAGGATGGGCTTGGCTGGCTGGAGGAGAAAAGAAATGAGAAATTTCTTTTAGTCTGTTCTCTGTATAGCTGAGCATCTTCATTCCAACCCTGCAGATACATTAATACAAGGCTTGCTTATGTAAGGCAACCCAACTGTTTTCTTTAAAAGTGTGCCCACTTCTTCCTTCCAGTTTCTTGGCATTCTTTTCCACTGCGAAAAAGGGTTCAGTTTTGCTTGGGCTCCTGGGAATTTCAAAATCTTTGGATGGTGTTTTGAGCATATTTTATTGGTGCCAACAATGGACGCTACCTCTGTATGTGTGTTATAATATTACCTCTCCACTACTCTGTAGCTGCCTTGCCCTTCCTTGCTTCCTCATCTGTAAAAGTCCTGTGGGAGTGCTATCCTGTGTAATATCTTCCCTTGGGACTCAACAAAAATGGGGGAAGCCAAGGAGAACGCAGCCTGTAAGATGATTGCCTCTTCTAATTGGTGATTGCAACACTCACATCCCTCCTTCAGGTATCTCACAACCAAGTTAAAGGCAAGAACAAGTAACTGCCTTAATATTGCAGTGACAACATTATCTTCTGAGGTCAAATTAAATCAACCCTCTTAACTCTCTTCTTACTGAAACAGTCTTAACAGTGCTTTGACACAAAATTGGCCAGAATAATAACAAAATAGAGTTGAAGTTTATTCTCAGAGGAGCTGTCACAAGGCTCAGCGTCTCATGTCACCATCTTAACTCAAGTAACTGCATCGTTCAGAATACAATGGTGTGGCCCCTGACGCTCAGCTGTGTTAGGAATCAGGAGAGATTCCTCCAAATCCGTCCTTTGCTATCTTGGAGTTCCCTGTGCGATTTAGTAAGATTCTACATGTGAAAAGCTGCTGAAGAGAAGCAGAGAAATGCAGAGAAATGCATCAAACTTCTTGAAAGCAATATATTTTCTGAAGCTCTTCTGGATTTTTCTAAAATTAGTTGAATTGCAAAATTCGCCTTTTGTAGAACTTGAATAGTTTTTCAGAGTTTACCCTTTACTCATGAAGCAATTAGCTAGGTGACCATCTTTAGTTGTCTTCACACGTTATAGCTGAGTTCATGTACCATGTTAAGCTGTGGTTTGCTTAAGCATGGTTTCTTGAATAAGCAACTGGGTAGTTTTCAGAACATCCTTAGCCATAATGCATAGTTTACAAACCATAATTCACCCAATTTGCTAAGACAGATTAAGACACATTATGGTCTAGCCATTTACTTACACTTGCCTATGGCTCTGTTTGAGGGCCACTGAATTCCAAGTAGTTCTTCTTTCCAGAGAATAACTTTCTATAGCGCGTACATGCAGTTTGACCACATGTTAATAACAACAATATTATGAGCTAAAAGAGAACAGATGCAAGCTTTCTGCACATTTGCCAAGAAAGCTTGCAATTACAGACCTCATTCAGAACTGATGACTTAGATGTTACTTGCATGTGTGAAACATTAAACATCACATACGCCTTAATTTTCCCAAGAGAAGCAAAGTAGAGACCCAAAATGTGCTTAATTAAACACTTTATACAGATTGCAAAATGTAACTCTTCAATAGGAAACTTAAGATAGGATGTTGCAGAAAGCTGAGTTCTTAGTACCACCTGCCCTATTAAATACTCACATTGTCTCTTTCTAATTGCTGCTCTTTATGTAGCTAGCATGAAACCAGCATAAAAAACCTGGCTTATCAGCATATTCAGAAAACCCCCAAAAGAAAAAGAAGGTCCATGCACACTGGTTGAAATATTAAACAGAAGTATTTCACACTACAATATTCTATTGCAGTTTATTTATTTTATTTAGTTATTCATCAAATTTATATAGCCGCCCATCTCTTGAGAAGTGACTCTGGGCAGCGTACAATAATCAAATAAAAGCAATACATATGGAAAAAACCAATTAAAAATATAAAAAGTCAACATTAAAAAATGGAGATTCATTAGTTTCTACACTTTTAAAAAGTTTTTAAAAGTTTCTACACTTTTGCTTGATGTAACAGACTTTCCTTTGGGCATGTCTGTCATTGATTTAAATAATAATATATTACTGATTGAATTTCCCTTATTTTGTCCCCAAGTCAACTGGGCACTGTTACACCATCCACACCACCATGGCCACTATTTCAGAGGTACTGATAACACCCCATGAACTGAAGGTCTTCAGGATTCTAGAGAAGTCCCATCGGTATTAATGCCCCCAAAGCTTATCGTGATGAACAGTAATAGGATAAATGTTAAACAAATTAATTAATGATTATCCACTTTACTTTAGAATGTTTCCCGCAGAATGAGAGCACTTCATAATAAATGGACATTTGTTCATGCAAAGTGACTGATGAAATTTCTACTGCATTAATTATTGCAACTGCATAAAAAGGAGGGGAAAGAATTCAGCCAAATGAATTTGCTGTGATCGGTCTCATTAACACAGATACCAAAAGTAATAAAAGATCTCCTAGTTATCGCGTCTATCTCAGGCCATGGGAATGCCTCTCAAGTGATGTTTAATTTGATCATTTGACTTAAGGTAATATCCTGTTAAACAATGCATTATAATAATTGGATTTGGAAGGCCTTCATTATTACATTAACGTGCAATCCCGAATTATCTGCACTTTATCAACTCTCTCTAGAAATACAAGGCAAGGAATAATCTTAGACTGTACTGCCATGCTTTGCACATTTACTTGTAAGTAAGCTCTTGGAGGCCAAAGGGGGTAAACTTTCCAAGCAAATGTGCATGGATTGATAACTAATCCAAAGAAATCATATTGATTCATTTGGGAGGATTAAAAGTATTGTGGCATCTTGGGTTTAACAGATTTATGGCATTAGCAGTGCTGTTGTCTCCCTCTCAAGTAGATTGGACTACAATTCTTATAATCCCCAGACGCCAATCATAATAGTAATGGAAGTTATTCTATAAGGTATTTGGAAGCATCTGGCTGGAGAAGGTTGGAATATTTTTTTAAGCGTCAGAGTCCGGCCTCTATGTGTGCTTCCACATTTAAAATGTGAACTATAATAAATTAGAAAATCTCAGATGCTCGTGGATCATTTGAAATCTGCAAGTTCCATTCAAATGGCCTTCAGTAAGGGTACAGAATGGTCAGTGATGCCTGAACTGGGCCCTCTTCTTGAGTTACAATCTGTTTTGATTTTTAGAACAACAACGTGCCTTAAATATTCCATAATGACCCCAGCAACTTCCAGATGGTGCATAGGGAGGGATAGAAAGAGGCTGAAAATGGTTGGAAAAGACAATCACTGCTATAATAGCATTTTAGAAGGAACTTTAAAAGCAGTGAGGTGAGGAGATAGGCATCTTCTGCTAACCACAATGATGCCAAAATGATGGAATGTATACTGTGACATTGCAATGCAAGTTCTACCCTTTCATACTTGCATAGTGATGTTTCATTCCTTGCCCCTCCATTACCCCATTCCAGGGATGTCTGTTGGGGAAGTGAGGGGCAGGGGGAGAAATCCATGATGACCTACTGAGAAGAAAAGCATAAGGTATAGTAGGTTGGGGTCCTAGAGCAGGACAGCTAGACAGATGGACTACAACCCCAAATAGAAGAGCTCCAATTAAGAGATCAGAATATACTGTAACTCTCTTGTAGTCTTGTACTCACTAAACCAGAAGTTCCATATAGTCTCTTTGTAATCTTGACCAAAGAACCAGCATCTCCAGAAGAAACCTTCATGGTGAAATGTCAGGATCTCTTGGTCACCTTCTTTCCAGTCTTGCTTCCCATCCTGTTTTCAAAGCAAACCAAAACCATTTAAGAAACATGATGGAAACTATTGTATTTCATCAGCTTTCCACTCAGCATGCAAGCTACCTGCCATTTCAGAATGTAATATTCACTGGCCGAGGGTGACAAAATGGAATTTGCAGCCCCAAAGAAGCTGCCATGACATAAAATACAGCTATATAAAGATGGCAAGAGATGGCTGTTTGATGCCCTCCAGGATCGGGCTAATGGGAACTGGAGTCCAACTTTAGAAAGTGCACAAGAAATCTGTGATTTTTTTATCCATTTAGGAAACTTTCTCAAATGGGAATAATTTTAAAAAGCTGCAAAAAACCCTGCTTCCTACTTCACATGTGGGGTATAGGATATTATTGTTAATGGTGATGTCAATAATAATAATAATAGTATACATTTCCTCCTAAACATTGTCAGACCAATTATTCTGGAGATCCTTCCATGTTCAAAAATAACTGTGCAATTATCCATTTGTTCATAAGCATTCAGCTCCCTTGGAGGACACAGGATCAGCATTATCAGCAATGAGTTGGGTGGTGACAAATTTGATATATAAATAAATAAAAATAAATAAATCATCCCTCGATGGTAACATTGTTGTACATCTGACTTAATAAAGGATTATTCTCCATATGAACAGCAATCCAATGCCATGCTTCTACAAAGCTTCTTTTTAAAGAAGAGCCTATCCCATCTCTGAATCCAACTCACATTTGGAACTGAATCAGAAAGTTGAATCTGATGCTTCCCAATCCCATTGAATTAAATTGGCCGAATAAGAAATTCCTATTGATTTTATTGAATCCGAATCACTGAACGGGATCAGATCAACAGCTTGGATCCAAATGACAATTCAGTTCAGATCAGAGCCAATCCAAGCACTCCTGCTTCTAGGTCAAGAAAGAGAAGCAATGTATTTTCCACATTTTTGTTCTCTGAGGGGGCACCTTCTCCTAGGGTTACCATTTGAGGGACAGATTTTTTTTTCTTGATATCACCTTATTTTCTTCTACCTTCTCTGATAATCTTTCCAGGTGAATTTTACCAGAGATCTGAACTGTTCACTTGCAGTCAGTTTTTGAAATTAGGTGAAGGATGGCCTGTGGACATCAGGTTACTGTCCCCCCCCCCCCCCACACACACACACACATCCATTTTAGTTCTATAAGAAGGAAGAGTCAATGGCCTGGGAGTTGCTGGTCAACCATTATCCCCTCGGGAGCAAACTGAGCTATGCCCCAATCACAGTTTTCCCACTTCTGCTGTTTCTATTTAAATGATCATCACGACTTCTGAATTTGCATCTCAGCTTGTAAAATTATATATGCACATTTTTCTGTCAAGCTTAGTTCTCTTTTGCGGGGAGGGAGGATTCATTAGCCTGGGGGCTAATAAAATTGTTTCCTCTTCCCAAATGTGTTGGGCAGAAATATTTTACACCTAAATGTTCCTTCTCTTCTTCTTTTGCTGGGAAAATCATTAAGAAATCAAAGAAAAGGCTGGGAGGTGGGAGTGGGGGCAGACAGCTATTTAGCACTTGTTTTTTGCAGGAAAGTTCCTAATTTTTAAATAAAATGATTGATGAACTAATCCACCGAAGCTTACAGGATCAATCAATTAAATCTACATGTTAGAGAAACAGAATAGCATTCTCTGCAATGCAACTGTTTATGACTGGATTCTATCTCAAGGGTACATACAGTGGCTTTCTATCTGAGATTTAAATTCTCAACTTCCAAGTTTTCCTCTCGTTTCCAACAGCATTCTTCAAATAATGATACTCCCAAGCTATTTATCCTGGAGTTACAAGGTTTGGCGGGGGGGTTCTTTACCTCTTTCAAGAAGTGACTGTTGTTCTTCACTTCAAATCCTCCACACTTTTCCGTCACCAGCAGCCAGTAATCTGTCCCAAAGGCTACTAGAAAAAGGAAGACGCCGAGGACTCCCAGAATCGCAGCTAAAAATGCTGCTATTTTGATCTTCATGGTAGAAAAGCAACGGAAAAGAGGGGCTTGGGCCAAGGAGCCTAGAAGGGTGAGGGCTTTAAAAAAAAAATAAAGAAAACATGCAGGGGGCTGAGAGTGATAGGAGAGGAGCTGAAAGGAAAGGAGATCTATTTTAAGAATGGGACTGGGAACATTTCACAGGGCAGTGAGTAGACAGCTATCAAAAGCAAATGGTTTGAGGTTTCAAACAGCTGAGGCATTTCAAGTAGGATTATGGATAAGGGCTGGACCGCGATGCTTCTCCCCACAGAGTTCATGCTTGGGGTTTTCTGCTTCATGCGTCCAACTAGATCAGTGTTGTCCAAACTTGGCCACTTTAAGATGAGTGGACTTCAACTCCCAGAATTCCCCAGCCCACATGGTTGAAGTCCACTCATCTTAAAGTGGCCAAGTTTGGACAACACTGAACTAGATGGTCTGTTTCAGGTTACTGCATGACTGACCTGGATGGGTGGGCGCCACTGTTCCTCTGTGTCCAGCAGTCTTGGACTGGCACGATTGTAAAGGCCATTTGGCCAAATGCAGGTAGGCTAGCAAATTGACACCTGGGATGGGTGAACCTATTCATTTTGGCTTCTCCCCATTTCTCATTTCTGCAAATGTGTCTCGTTTAGTTTGTCAACTGGAGTATTTTTTAAAATGAAGAACAAGCTAAAATGTGTATATAGTTCGGTACCCATTTTCTACTGATGTATTTGTGCTTGCAATTTGGCTTTACGCAAACATTGGTAAAAAAAAAATGTTCCCCCTATAATTTATTTTTGTACGTTATTTCATGAAACGATGCATTGTCTTACAAACTTGTTTTGTCTTAAAAGTCACATTCTCCTTAAAGCTTGTATTTGTGTTTAAGAAATCTGAACAGATTTATCTCTTTCACCAGGCTTTTAATGATGAGATGGGTTTTGTGTTTATATTATTGCGATTTTTCATTTTTCGTTGTAACTTTTAATAGTGGGATTTTGAATTTAAATTGGGTTAGCTACTTGGGTGCTTCCTAGAAAAGAACAGGGCAGGAAAAGTTGAAACCGTTAACAATAAAATAAATCATATTGGTGAACCGTTTTACAAAATCCAGAGAACTGCATGCTTCAAATTACAACTTTTGCTTTGCGCATTACTTCAAAAATGCAAATTAAATAAGTTTGGATTCCAATATGAATTATACTGGAATGCCATATAACTCATACTCATAAGGGAACTGTGGCTAAACAGTTTTATATTCTGTATATTCCTGTATATTCCTCTGATGACCTCTGGGTTTGCAATTATGTTCCTGGTTGCATTCATCCTTTAGATTTTTCACTTGCCATGTAAACTTTGTGATTGTGTAGACTTAAAAGATGTTACCATTATCCTAGTTATTTAATGTCTTTAGAAAAGGAGAGGAAAAGAAATGACTGCAGTTCTATTTCATACAACCACGTGGTCTGCAACAAATCTCTGCTGGAAAAGAATTACCATTATATTTTGCTGCGGTGGCTGCTAATGCTTTATTTAAAAAAAAAAATCTATACTTTACAAAAGTCTTACTTACTTATACTTACATTAAGTCTTTTCCTAGCTTCCCTGTGTCAACAGTGTTAATCTGGGGGCCACAACCATGTGATCGAAGCCCTTCCCCTTTTTATGTATGTCACAATGCACATTAAAAAGAGGGCAGGGCTTTGATCTCATGGTTGTGGCCACCATCTTGACCTTTCTGACCCCCTCCCTGCGGACAAACCTGTTCCTTTCTGTTTGAATCCTCCCTCATGTGCTTCACTCAGGAATACATGACCAGCTGGGTTGGGATCCTTCTTCTCAGATACAGCTGACTGTTAAATATGCATGAAAGCATTGATTGATATTATGTATTGATATTCTATCCCCATACAGATATAGTAGGGCTGCCTGCAGCTTCTTCTGCACAAACAGTGGTTGGGGGGGGGGGTTGCTGTGCGTGCACATGGACATGGGCATTTCAGAGCAGCTATGCAAACCTTGCAAACCACATGGCTGCTTTAGATCTTCCAAGAGAGGAGCTTCATTCCCACTCGCTCCCACTGCAAGAGCAGCTCTTTTGCATATTTTACATAGCCTACACATTCCCACTGGATTTGTAAGAACTGCGGTACTCAGTTCCCAATGAAAGCAACTCCCACTGAAACCAATGCGGGTTCAAAGAAAAGTTCATTTATTGGAAAGTAGTAGTGTACAGCTCTAAAGCATTGCTGGAACTGAGTCTCGCACACGCCGAAGCTTAGTTTTACCCCATTCCTATTCCAACCCCCCCCCCCTTCTGTCTTTTAATCTCTTTTGCGCATGTTGAAGATTCCCTCTGGTTCTCACATTGGTACGACCTTGGGCATTCCTGAGAGCCAGATAATAGTCCATCTGTGCCTAACAGTTTACCTCCCAACCTTCCTTCCCTTCCTCCCCATCACTGTAATGGCAGAAACGAAGCAAGCAAACTAGTAGGGCAATTGATTGATTGTGAGGATTCTGGCAGGATTTGAAAGATCATGTTCTATGTCTCACCCACGCGACAAGCAAAGTTCTTGGTGCCAAAAGAAAGCCCTCAAACAAATATTTTCAAATTCTAGGCATAACATTGACCTAGGTTAGGCTTCCCTTAAGGGAGAAATGTGACTAAAGACTTCATGTGCTTCAGCAATAGATACATTTATTTGCAAAGAGACACAATGAACATAGAAAGAGGGATCTCTTAATATAAACACCTTCCAGGGACCTATAGAATAACCTCACAGAGCAGATTTGAATCTGGGATTCCCCAGTTCTGGCCTGACACATTAACTAATCAAGAATTAACATTCAGATTGGGGAAGTTGCAACCCATGAAGAGCCTCTCCCACTCTGCTGCTTATTTAACAGAGAGGAAAGGTCAGAATGCTTCGTGCTACACAAGAAAACCCTTCTAGTTCAAGAGATTCCAAAACTAAAGGACTCTTAACCTTAAAGGAAAGGAAAAGAAGTAGCTTTATGGATGGTATCTGACCCATTGATCTGCAACAGAAGACTCAACATTGCCTCTGAGAAGCCCATGGATGAGTCCTGTGTCCCAAACATTGAAGTAGGATTTTATAGGTAAATCGTACCAAGTATGCATGACTCTAAACCAATGTTTCTCAACCTTGGCAACTTTAAGATGCGTGGACTTCAACTCCCAGTATGCTGGCTGGGGAACTCTGGGAGTTGAAGTCCATGCATCTTAAAGTTGCCAAGGTTGAGAAACACTGCTCTAAACCATGCTCTTTATTTACAATCCCTATATTCAAGACATAATTACCCTTCTAATACATGCAGATTCTGGGAGGACTATGCACTGGAAATGCTGAAAATGCACTTTGCTTCCTGTTCCCCCAGGATCAGCCACTTCTGCTTGTCAACAATGGGATTTAAGTTGACTTTTAGGTGAATTTTAATCCTAAATGACACATACTTGGTCACTAGCTCATTTTTACATGTCTGGACCATGATATCCGTAGAGAGGAGTGTGCAAGGATGAGAAAGGCTGTTCTACAGTCACAGAGGTTTAATGAGGAACAAGATGTGAGACAATTCATAGTAACTGGGTTCAGACATCTCACTAACTATGACTAGTTGATTAAAGAGGAGCTGGCTGAAATCATGAGAGTAAACCCTAAACCATCATTCGCAAAACACAACAGCTGGATTCACACCCTACATTAAGTCAAAATCAAAACCTTCTTCATGATTTAGCAGGATGCCCAGAGTAAAATAAGTACGGGTTAACCAAAATTGTTATGTTCACAAACTAAGAGACCACATTATATTTTAACTTAACAACAGGGGCTATTTCACACAATGTTATAAGACAATGAAGCAGTTTCCACAAGATGCTGAACCATAAACTACTTGGGCCCATTTTAGCCTTGACTAACATGCAGGGCAAACTAAGCCACAAAGAAACAATTGGAAGCAGTGTTGTAATAAAATGAACCAGAAGTAGTAATAAAATTGTGTTCATTGTGGTATTGTTCTCAATTTAGACAACCTCCCTTGCCTACTCTCTCTCCCAAAGACAGTAATTTTATTTTTCTAATTCTATTTCTCTTACATGCATATAATAATATGAAAACCTTCCCTTAACTAATTCATGCTTTGTTCAAAGAACCTTGCTTGTAAAATCCAATCTGTCTGGCCGACTCAAACTCAGTTGTATTTATAGCAGTCTTAGTGAAACTAGGTTTGTTGTTACCACATGTTATGTGAAATGGCTTGGCTCCAAACCTTTAAGAATGCTCTTGCAAGATTCATCAATTTCAGATATTTCACGTTCTGAGAAGTTTTCTGCATTTTTACAATGATTGGGAGGTGAGGGCATTCTTGAAGAGTCAAGAGTGTCTTGCTCTGCATTGGGGCCACTGGTCACAACTCACCTACAGATCACAATATCTGTGGACTATCTGTTATTAACAGTGAGGATTTTTCTTTTTGGTAGAGAGATATTTAACTCTTCTCCACATGATTTTCTGGTGAACAGATGGGTTTCCTGATGGAGAAATTCATGTGCGTTTTCTCCCTACTAGTTTTCATTCAGTTCTGATTTCCAGATTCTTTCAATGGGAAAAAAATGTTTGTGAATTTCTCAGGATGGTCTTTGGAGATCTTCAACTTAGTGTTGAAGTGGCCAAGGGGCACGTGTGAATGTCCTGACTTTTACTGAACAAACATTTCTCCAAAGGTCTACAGCCTTGTGGACTTCCCACATTTCCATTCAACCCCAAGGGAAGACATAGAAGGGAACTCAGTAACAATGCTACATAGCTGTTAATGGGAAGTCTGGCCCCTGAAAAAGAGTTGGAGATCTTCTTTCCCTGCAGATGTTTCAAGAAGTTTTCCATCCAACATCCAATTTCATTGCTCACAAATTTAGTGACCAATTCTGAAAGGCCAATCTAAGCCCCACTGTAAACTGATCAATAGGGAAAAGTAGACAAGCCTCTCCATGGTCCCAGGAGATGCCAGACAATGTTGGTGAGTGGTGTGTACACATGCACTGTACACACTCTTCCAGAACAATAAGTTCCTTTCATCGGATTAGGGTTTAACACCTTAAGTAAACTCATGAGGACTACACTATAGAACATGTTCCCTTGGCAGACTGTTTGAATAGAGGGAGGGCTCTGCGTCCTGAAAATACATAACATTGCAAGGGTTCAAGATTTTTCAAAGCCTGTTGCCTCAATTCTCAAGCAATAACCTTTATTCCTATGAACAATATATGCATGGTTATGCTGATTCTTTTGTCATAGTTTTATGAACTCCTGGGAAGCTGGAGAAAGTTAAAGATGTAGAACGTAAGTGTGGTGAGTGTGTGTTGTATGCATATATATTCACATATACAGTATTTGTATTTGCATTTGTTTATGTATGTGTGTATATATATGTATATGTGTGTGTATACACTCATACATACATACACATACACACACAAAGCAGTTTTTACATGCACTAAACCTGTAGACTTCCTGATGGAAAACAAAGCTTCTTCAAGTATCTCAAACAGTTCCTTGGAGAAGGAAGGGAAGGGAAGGGAAGGGAAGGGAAGGGAAGGGAAGGGAAGGGAAGGGAAGGGAAGGGAAGGGAAGGGAAGGGAAGGGAAGGGAAGGGAAGGGAAGGGAAGGGAAGGGAAGGGAAGGGAAGGGAAGGGAAGGGAAGGGAAGGGACCAATTAGAATGAAAAGAAAAATATACAACTGTGTGCTACTTCTCCTTAGAAATCACTGCTTGGTCAGTTTCTCCTTCCACATGCTGAATTGCATCTGACCACACTAGTGGAATAAAACCGGTTGACTTTGAGCGACCAGATTTCAATAATGATACTTTTCTGGACCGTTTGACTGTAGAAATAAGGAAAGATAAGCATCCAGTGAGAATGTTGTGCTAGTATTAGTGAAAGAAGATGAGCAAAAGAAAACTGCAGCAGCATTTCAACATCTCTGTTCAGTAAGGAACGTTTCCTGGGTTCTGTCTCCCCACCCCAACAAGCAATACCTTGGGCCATTCAAATCAGAAATAAAGGCAGCATCAATGGTCATCAAATATATTCCCCATTTTTAAAAAGTGGAATTCAAATGAGAATGAGGTGCTCAGCTTACCAGTAAGGGACCTGTTCAGCTTGAATTTGGGATCAGTTTCCCCACCTGATGAATATGAGTCATCTTCCTACAATGAAGAAGTGAGTCAGTGAATTATTTAATCGTTTAGAAATAATTGCAGCCAAGAGAACTTGAAATGGCTATTGGGAAGTAGAAGCAAGGGCACTCAGAAGTTGTAGCTTTGTAGCTCATGTACAAAGCCTGAAGGGTTTCTGCCTGATTAACAACTTCACTGATTAAGTTGAAGGATCACTGTATGTTCCTAATCTCCAATCTTATAGATCTTTATTATAGGAGTTGAAAAACTACACCAACCCCCCCCCCCAGCCCCAATATTTTAGCCAAGAACATTGAAATCTCATATATTCTAGAAAT